>NC_046196.1:11244444-11547083 GCF_011004875.1 Balearica regulorum gibbericeps | reverse complement strand
TTTAGTCCTACAATAAAACTTTTAAAACCTTTTGGACATTTTCAGTAACACTCACCAAAGCAACAGACCCAGTGCTACATTTTGTAATGTAGGCAGCTGGCTAAAAGACAGAAACCCTGATGCAAGGTAAACTGCAATGTCCATTCATGCATTACTACAGACAGGAGATTTCATATGGAGGGAGAGCCTCACAAGTGCCTCAGCCCAGTGGAAAAGCTTCCATCAGACCAACCAAAGCTTCCTACCAACCACAAGATGCAAATCCACAGAAAGCCCCAAGATCATTTAGTTCTAGGGCTACCTAATTTCCAGAAGATGCTAACTCCAAGGCAAGCACATCTCCTGCTCGACCACTGAAGATACCTGTTCCTCATATAACTCCTCTTCCATCTGCTGCAAAAGCTGAAAGTGCACAGGAAAAGAAACAAGAGACTTCACAAAAAAGCAAGCATGGCAAACTCACCTGAATGGTTGCAACCATTCTTGCCTCAGACTCCCAGCAGGATGCTAGGCAACTTGCTTCAAACACAATTCTATTTTTTTTTTTTTTACATATTTTTATTAATAATTTTCTTTAATTTTACCAGTGTCTGGCTAGACAATCTGGAGTCTGATTTGCAGGAAGGCTGGGCACTCACAACTGTAACAGATGTCAAAACAGCTGGGGTTTGAGCAAGAGCAATATTCAACTCCCTTAAAAAAAAACCCTCTCGAGTCTGATGAATTTCAATCTTGGAATCCCAAATGAGTCAATAACTTTACACTAACTTCTCCAGCCTGTCTGCCACTGCCTGCAGAAGGGGAACTGCTGCACACTTCCACATCCCCAAGACAGAGTGCAAGTGAACTTACTGCCTGATAAACACTTGTATACTGTTACGATGCACTCTGAGAAAAATTGGTGAGGATGTTAATTCTGAATTCAGAGCAGGTGTTGAAAAGTAGGCAATAAACAGCTCCGGGCCATACATGGAACAAAAGGTTAAATTACTGAATAGCTGCTTGTTAGTTCAGCTCTTATGTGCACTGCGTGAAGATAGCAGAGGGATAAACAATGGATGTATCTACAAGATGATTTTAGTTGTGATCATCCTTACATGTGAAATCTTTTGGCTGTCCCTACTTACTGTATTCTGGTTTACACAGTGGAGTTTTGAAGCGTGTGAGCTGAACTCATTTCAGATTCAAATAAACTGAGAGATGTGCTCCAAGAGGGCACCTAATGTGCTTCAACCAATTCCATAAATCTAATGAAATTAAAAACCATGCACAGGTGAGACAAATTACAACACTAACTTCTGGAATACTTGGCTTTACAATTTCACTCTTTTTTAATAATTCTTTTTATGTAGAATATCTATGTAAAGACAAATTGTTTCTCAAATCACTGTTCTGAGTAAGTAGAGGATGCCTCAGCCACCGAAGTGAATGGAAGTGTCACTATTCTGCACATCTGTCCCTGTATTTTAGTTCTGTGGAAGAGTAAATTTAACCCGGATGGACTTGACGCATTAAGAATATCCCCTGAAGTAGAAATGCAGCATTCCTCTCTGACATTTTGGGTCATGAGCCTAACTTTGTAGGAAAGAGACAATTATCTCACTGCCACACAAGCACGCCTTTTTGACTCTTTCGCTTCAGTGACAAGCATCGCTGTCTTCATATGAGATCCATGTTCGGTAGTTTCAAAACTGCTGTTTGTGCAAGACCGAATATGTCTTCCTCCCCTTTTATTTTAAACAGATTTGGTCTGTGGCAGGAGTTGTGACAACTGCACTGAACTTGGGCTATAATCCCACAGACGGCGTTTCTTAACTTTCAGAATATACTATATTTGGCTTGCAGAAGGAATTCCGTTCTTTCAGTTGGAAGGTAGGGAGAACCATCTATGTGATTGAGCTGTTTGCATGTTTGGACCATGCACAGGATGTAGTCTGATGAATGCTTTTCTACAATAAAATACAATGTTTTGGAGTATTTTTAAAATTGTGACAACTGTTTGTATATAGAAGCATAAACAAAATGTATTAGGAGCTCTATTATCTCTCAGAAAGGAACTTCACTCAAGAGTCAATTAGGTTCATATGAGAGCCACGTTAAAAAAAAAAGAAATGCAAATCTGTGAACTACACACATGTATATAAAATGTTTAAGCCTGTTAGCAAACGTGTGCCCTTCCATAAACACAGTTATGTAACCCAGTATTTAGTTAGTGACTCTCCCTAAAGTACTCGCTCCCTATCTTGCAATGAGAAAGACTTGGGGAATCATTAACCTTCTGAAGACAACAACTAGACGTCCCCTGTGACCCTTTGCCACAAGGCATAATTAAGGCCCCATTGCTGCAGCTGGAGAGAAATACCATTTTCTACAGTTGCTGACTTTGCTGCACACGCTCTTCCAGCGCAGCCTGCCCCACGAATGGTTACTGCCATTCAGCCAAGTCACTTGACCATCTTTGATCTCAGGAACTCTGGGAAAAATAACAGCAAAATGAACAATGGCTCCACAATTCAGAAAATCTGACTAAAACATGATGGGGCTGGGGTTCACATGCAGTGGCTCTAAATCCGCAAGCTTTTCTGCCTCCTTTTTCAGAGACCTGAAGTATTAACTTTCCGTCAGACAGGGAGAAGAGACACTTGAGAGCTGAATTCACATCGTCCCTTCCTGCTCCCCTCGGTGACAGTACCCGGCTCCCCCAGGAGCGGACCCCAGTGCTTTAGTCAATGAGCTAACGAATTAGGTTTGTTCAACGAGACGAAGGAGGCTGCAGCCTCTCCCACAGAAACAGCTTTCTCTGGGCAGCGGTAACAATACATTCAGTTTGCATACACCCCTTCGAGCGGCTCTGGGGTCTCTCAGCAGCCCGAAAAGTATGTGACACTACCTGTGCTATGAAGGTCAGTGCTTCTATTTCTTCTTTTTCTACAGCCAAACATTAGCCTTCCAGGACATCCAATGCTACTTTCAACCAGCAGTCCAGCAGTACATGACATGGCAGGTTTTTCTGTCTGTCTCAGTGTTCAATTAAAACAGCTAGTCAAAACATTTTAAAGGAATTTCATGGAAGGTACAAAGCAGATCCATGTCTTTACAAGGATTTAGGAATATCTTTTACATAAGTGTCTTATCTCCTATGTTCCCTTTCATAAGAAAAGGGGTGTGATAAAGTAACGATTTGAATAATAATATTAAATTATATCTGATTAAATATTATGTAATATCCGATGTTGAAAATTATTTAAAGTTGTATGTAAAAAAGGATTTCTCTTCTCCAACTCAGCGTTTCACTTTGAATTGTCTTTAGAACATTGTAAATTCATTTCAGACATCGTAAATACTTTTTTGCCAACTACTTACATCATACTAATTGCAGTAGTAAAGAGTCTTTTGTCTTTAATGTGTTTTTGCGAGCTTATAGGAGGAAACTGTAAAAATATTGTCAGACTTTTGCATCAGTGGACAGATGGGTTAAAAGCTGCAAAAGAACTAGGGTACAAGCCATAGGGACCTAAAAAGCAGACTTTTCGAGATGATGAAAAGTTTTGCACATTGCAGGATTACCCAGATCTGTAATTCAACAGAGCATGAAAGGTCCAGGTTGCGTTTCACTACACAGAGGTACTGAAGGAACCAAAGCAATGAACCAGTCCACAGAACATGTGTTTAGCCTGCCTTCTGTAGCCAGAAAAGTAATAAACTAGTCTCAAACCCAGCATAAATGCGTTTTCACCATTCTTCTAAAGAGGCAAGACAACTAAAGCACAGTGAGAACACAAGTTCGGTATCATCTTCTGCCAGACATTAAGACTGATTTCTCTGTCTATGAATCTCAAACTCCCAAGGCTAGTAAAGAATCCTTGCAACTAATTTTCAGAAATACTTAACTTAGTATGCCCTTATTTTCTGACACTGTAAGAAAGTGTTAAGTAAACTAGGAATTCTCTACATCATCCTGAGTACAGCATCACATTAGCTCTCATGTTCTGAAGATAGTCCACAACTTACTAGCATGAAATACTGCCAAAAATGTTACATGAAACAATTAAATGTGGCACTGAAATGTAAAGCAAGCTGTGAAGAGGAACAGGAACAAGATTCTTCAGGGGAGAAACAGCAGATGATGGAGTATGCACATTGTTATTAAAATGGCAAAATACCTAGTCTCATTTTGCAGATAAGCTTCAAATGTTACTGCTCCTTTCCAAGCTGCTCAAATGAACAGTGCCGCGGCCAGCTCGTATAACAGGGAAATTGCCAATGTTCTGAATGGCAATTCAGAAAGCCCATGCACTCAAGGCCCAATGATTGAAAGTTAATATGGTAAATTTAAAGGATAAGTGTGCTTTGTACATTAAGTACATTTTTCTCAAAGCTGTTCTATTAGTAATACTGAGAAATGCTCAAGGACCTTCACCAGTGAAATACTCAAAATCACAGCAGCACGTAGCTCTAAAAGCATTTATTTCCTGTCCTGAAAGCAAAATTGGAGAGAAATAAGACTTTCATCAAGCCAGGCAGTTGTTTCAACTATGAAAATGTATACTTGATGAATTAGCCTGCCTGCAATGTAAAGGTATACAGTGAAGTACGCAATAGCCAGTGCTTTCTAAAGCCTTTTAAGACTAATTGAGTATCCTTCCCAAAGATGCACATTCCCTCCTCTTTTGCAATAGATTTCTATTGAACTTACACATAAAATACTGAAAATGCTTGAAACAAACTGAAGCATAACACACGTGTTCACTCCCACTCTGACTTCAGACTTTGCGTAAACTTTCTGAAAAGATGGCTGCCAGCGGAAACACACACCAGAGTAACAACTGTTACCAGGAGATTAAAGGAATTAAAAAAAAAAGAAAAAGGTGGAAGATTAAAAGACCTTTTTAATCTTATTAATCTTTTTAATCTTATTAATAACTCTTTATGTGTTATTTCTTTAAAAGTGTTGTATGAAAGATGTTGTGTGTCCTACCTCTATCCTCCATTAGGACCTGCTTAAACATGGAAATTAGTTTTGTCATCTTTATCTTTTCCAGCACTTTCTAAAATCCAAAAATAATTGTCTTGACAGCCTGAATGCTGCCATCAAGCTTCTCAATTCCTGCTGACATGTACCGATCTTTTACCTGGCTTGACTGCGTTCATTACAGCCCGCGATGACTTCAGCACTGCTTCATAGATAGCCCTCTGGTCAGGAGTGAACTTTCCATTTGCAGGGAAGGTGCAGGTGATGTCGGAGCCGTAGCAGTAATACTCTCCTCCCATATCAAACAGGCTAAAAAGGAAACAGGAGGAAGAAATGAAATTTTAATTCCAAAGAAATAGTAGAACAGAAGACATTTCTCTTGTTCTGCACTTAAAAGTCATTTGCATTTTGGTAGTTGGTCATATAATCACCACTTGAATGCTGTTCCTAACTAAAATGAGACGACAGCCCCTTGGAAACTCCTAGCAGAAGGGTATCTGCATTATATATGGTTTAAATGGACACCCTTATGGGCTGTACTGGTCCTGGATGGAAACACTGAGAGAACGCATGAAGGAAGATGAAAAGTATATGAGGAATCCACTTCAATCTCTTCAGTTCCAGTTTTTAGAACCTCTTCTCAGAAAAAAACCCATGTCCTTTTTTAGTTTCCTGAGAAATGCTAGGCACCACATAAAGGGTCCAACCTCAAAAAAAACTTAATAGAGAAATGTTAATTAAATTATGGCCTTTTGTATCTAAGTGTCAAAACGTATCTGATGGTTTAAATAAAATGTCCCCAATAAAGGTTGACTGCCACTGCTCACAATATAAACTTCCCTTTAAGACAAACTTGCCTAACAGGGCTTAAAGAAACAAGGATTATGGGTAGATCCAACCAGAAAAGAACATTTAGTACAGTTTTCTGCATCACAGGTAGAAGAAAAAAAATATTAAGTGCTTTCTTTTATGGGGAACACCCCCCCTCCCCCGGTTTACCTCTTGAGACTTACTTATTCTATACATGAATCAATGATTCACCACTGATTCCTCAGCTGCCAGAAATCAATCTACAAGACTAGCAACTGGGTCTCTACACTCTTGTGAGAACTAGGTTAGACATTTGCAATACCATGCTTCTTGAGCTTACCTGATAAGGCACTGCACTGGTTTCAGCAGACTCAAAAACTAGCAAATAACCAAATAACCATCTGGACCAAACAGTACTTGAGCAAATAACCCATCTAGTTCATCATATATTGATTACAAGAATGAACATTTTACATATAAGATTTTGGTCTTGACACACAGTATTTGTATGACCTCCTGATTTCTTAGGTAATGAATCAGAATTGAAATCTGCTAATTTAAGTCTTGTTCCAACGACCTCAAGAAACTCTTATCATCATAAGAAATACAATTTTCCTTCACTGTGTTTGAAAACCTTGGAGTCTTCTTCCTCTTGCTTCTGCTTCACAGCAGGGTCAGTCAGACAACAGAAGCAGAAGGCAGGACACTCCGCTGGGGCACCCTCTCTGCCATCGAATCCTAATTACAGCAGTAATTAGGAAAACTGTACAACATAGCTCTGTCCCCAGCCAGCATACATGACTATGTAAAGATAAGTACAAGCTACCACAAAAAGTGCTACAGCGCTCAGATGTAAATATTCACCATTTCCAACACAACTGCCACTGAAAGCAATGGACAGTAAGTAAATGAAGACAATCATGATAAAGCTAAATAATATTTCAGCAGAGTTGGGACCCTTCTTGCTGCATTGCATATGCAGACACGTATCCATGATGATTTAGTCCAAGAAATTCTAAAATCCACCCTACAATTTCTTCCATGAACAAATCTTTGCACTGAGCGCAAGCCCAGCTGAAGTCATCGCCAGCGCCTGCAGAGAGACTTGCAAGACTGGAACTTCAGGAACAAACCCCATGTTTTACAGATGCAGAACTGCACAAGGCTTAAAGTTACAAGAGCAAACTCTTTAGGAGAATGCTAGAGAGAGAACCGCAAAGTTATATATGTACACGCAGAGCTAATACAAACACTGTATACACGCACTTAAATATGAAATACGGTATGTTAAAACAGAAAGTTGCTAATTGAAAAAAGATACACAACAGACAGCAAGCCTCAGACCCACAGGGTAAAAGAACCACAATTTGACACCAACACAGCAACTGTAAACCAGTCTAGCCAAACCTCAAAATCAGAAACCCCATTAACACTGCCTAAGTTTTGATTTTATGGTTAGACTCGCTTCTAAAAATAACTAATGATACACACAGAAAATCTAAGGCTACATAAAACTAGTTGTAGCAGCTAAGAATCATGTAAGAAGTTGCTACGTTCTCTAATGTGCCAACAAGATACAGATTTCAGATTAGTCATAAATCTTTCAACGTATCCCAGACTGAACACTTTCAAAATCACAAATCAGGTTTCATGGTGCTTTGTGGGATCTGCAGCAGTTTGTGGCCCAACTCTGTTGCATTTACAAGCATAAGTGTCCATTCAGCATGGTGACAGTAAAGCTGTGACCAACAACTTCCAAACCCCCTGTCCATATCTGCTGGCAGATGCTATGCTTTCTATATTTTACCTGGAGAATACCACGGGCAAAATTTTAGCTATGTCTATAACCTTACAATTATCAGCATTTTCTCAAACCCATTAATCGCTGGGTGGTTGTTAAGTAGTTTTTCAAAAGTACTGGAGCACTGAGTAATGGAAAAAAAAGAATCACAAAGGTGATGGTACACCAAAACAAGGCTCACAAACTAGGAACCACCATTTGTTCAGGTTTCTTGGCTTCCAGACAAGAGGAGACATAAGGGAAGATGATCTTTCAAATTCCACCTCAGAGCACAACACACCATCCAGGCTGTATACTTCAGTGAAAAAGCATCCAAACCAAACTGTACGTTTGGGAGATATTTTGGCTCTTATTGGGAATTCTCTTCCATTTAACTTCAGTTGGGAACATATCCATTAGTTAAAATGTTGCCCAAGACGTGGAAATAGCCCAGATATTGCAGTTATCCTGAGGAAATAATGAGAGCCTAAGACGATCTGTTTCATATCTTTGCTTGCCAGGCAAAATAAGTGGTGAAGCACATTTAAGTCGAATATAATGCATATGAGCTACTATCTTCTCCTGTTGACTAACTGGAAAAAGTTTCTAAGAGCAGGTTCCTTAAATCCTAGTACCTCAGAAAAAATACATTTATTTTACCCTGAAATTAGATGGTAACTGCTAGTAAAAAGAGGTATTATGAATTATTTCAGTACATTCCCAATTGCATCTACAAAATTACCTCCCTGATAATGCAGTCCTACAAGGGTCATGTACAGAAAGAATTACTTAATGTTATTTGGACTGTTATCAAATGTAGCAGCAATCAAAGCAAATGAAATGCACAAATGAAAATAGGCCTTATAGGCATCTTACTCTACGGCTTACCTTTTAAGAACTGTTTAACATAGAGTAACATATGCAATAATATAACAAAGTGCCTCCAAACTCTATTATATTTCCCTTTTAGATAAATAAAGTGCTACGCATCTAGCAGACTGCATATGTTGTCTATTACAAAACTACCCTTTCCCACTCCTGTTTCAGCACGGATGCAATTGTTAATTGCTGATTTCAATGAACGCAGAGATGATGTGTCTGAGGCTGTCAGGCTTCTGAGGTGTCTCAAACGGGAAGGCGGCCAGAGAGGGAGTGTCGCTGATCAGAGAGGCACGCGGTTGTATGTCAAAGTGCTCATTGATTTAGCTTGAAGCTGACGAAGCCTTTCATTGCACAGTTCAATCTCTTTCAAAACCTTCAGATAGAGAAGCTAATCTTGCTTTGCATCACTTTGTTGGGAGCAAAAGCAATGAAAACATACCTGGATTCATTTCAGGGTGAAAAGTGCACGGTGTATAAAGCAGATTTAACAGTCAAAAGACCTGAGCACTCTCTAAAAATTCCGTATTACTGTTTCAATTTTTTTGTAGAATTAATAATAAGCTATACCACAAGTAAAAATGCATAGCAAAAATATTCCAAACTCCTTGGAAGCATGGGCATAGCTCTCCTAAGGGAGGCTTCATTTCTGTGTATATATATACTCTTTCCTCCCAAACATATTGCAAAATACTGTAAACATTATTAAACTCAACAATGCAAAGTATGAGAAAAATCAGATAACCTGTCAGTTGCTCTACTGACAGAATGACTTGCTTACGTATCATTAATACAACATTAGCCAACAGCGTAAAAAAAAAAAAAAAGTTGCCTTCTGCATCTGATTTAGAAGTCACCTTCAAAAATTACTAAGAGCATTTCATTGCTTTCACAGGGAAAAGGTCTGACACCACAACTTGAAACCATTTTGCACATAAAACAGTATGAAGTCGAAAAGAAGCAGAAACATGTGTCGCATGCCACAGCCCTGCAGAAAGGATCGGCTGGACGTGCCCCTCCTTTACAGAGCTTCTCAGCCCTTCCCCAGCAGGTCCGTGGTGCCGCAGGCAGTGGCCCCTCTGTGTCCGACCAAACTGGGGTTCTGCTCCCCATGCAGGAACCCAGGACGGGAGTTTGGAGAAAATATTTCAAGTTCTGTTGATTTTAAGGTGAATACAGACTGGAAAGTCAGTACTGTAACTGGAATGCTACAGGACACGATGCGCAAAAACTCTTTTCCCCTCCCGTCCCTGTGAAACAATACGGATGAGTAAGACGTGGCTGTGTTACTTTCACAGAATGTTGGCACCACAAATTGCAAATTTATACTTACATTTTTGGCTTTCAAGCCCAGAAATATAATATGCATTTTGATATCGATTTTAGCTTTCTTAACCTTTGACTCTGAAGCATCACAAAACACTTTGAGGAACACTTTAGATTTGAAAACCGTGGACTATAAACAGCCACGGTTCTTTTCTTCGTAAAGTCACTGTATACCTTTTTTTTTAAAAATAAAGCATCATCTTCCTCTAAGCATGTGTTTTACTTTTACAGGCTTGCTGACACTTTTATTGTCAAATAATGTGAAGCTGCCAGGCAATGAAGCAAATTATGGCCAATATCACAATGGGAAGCAATACTTTATTTGGGATATCTGAGCCATGTGTATGAATTGTTATGGTCCAACCACCAACCCAACCCAAAGACAAGCTCTCGCAGGCGTTTCTCAGGAAGCCTACAGCTACTCCCATGAGCTAACACGTAAAGCTGTCACCTTCCTGCTCTACAGATCTGCTTGGTCCGTACACTCAGAACTGGATCTCCTCACGACAGTTATAAAACCAAATTATTCTTCTGCAGTTGTTAACATCACAGAGTGATGATTGTGGTGAAACCCAGCTGGATTTCGTCCTGGTGTAATGCACTCCAGCACAGGGTTGTACTGAGTGTCACCTGCCTGCAACCCACATCCTCCCCAGCTTCTCTTTGCAGGACAAAACCTTCCCTTCCCCCGAGTGGGTTTGCAAGAGTAGCAATTAGAAAACTGATACCGCCGTATCTTACCGTGCCCTCCTCGTACCTCAGGTTAAAGGTAAACAGGTATGAATTCTGATGCACTTTACTCAGCGACATTTACTGAGGTTTTAGGGTTTTGAGCCATTATTAACCAACATACCTATGAGCAGCCACACAGATGAACTGGTGCCAGCCCAGTCCTCGGACAACAGGAATAAAGGTACACACAAACTTTTCCTCCTCTTATTGCAATAAGAGCAAGTCATCCCCAGCTGGAGATTTTATTCTGTGTGATCTCACCGTACTCTGGTCCGAGTTCACAGAGAGCACTCTGTGCTTTAGACTTCATGCAGCAATTAAATCTTTAAGTATTCACACACTAACAAAATCCAACCATTTGTTTGGTTAAACACTTGTAAGGCAATTTCAAGCTTAAGGAAACTACGTATCAGCATTTCTATGAGATACATCTTTGGAAACCTGCCAAGTGATTTGGAAATAGGGTGGTTTAATAGCAGACCACAAGCATGAATTATAGTAAATGATACCACAAGTAAGAAAATGGAGAGTTAAGTGACACACTCGCATCCTGACTAGCCAAGAGTTATCAATTTAAAAAGCAACACTGAGTAAGATAACATCGCAAACCCCAACAGAGGACTGGAACAGTATAGCAGAAAGGCCTACCATGCTCAGGAAGGTTTGTTTTTTTAAAGAGGTGCCCTGCTGTGACCAGCTTCCATCTGATGGTATGGAGTGAGCTTGGACTGGCTTCTGTCCTGAAGCCAGGCTTGGCTCGCTGATTTAAGGCCAGCTCTTTGTTGTCAGCACCCCTGGAGTCAAGAGTAACCTTAGAAAAATGCTAGAGAATATTTTTTGTGTAGGAAATGGGGTTCTGTGTATTCACAAGAAAACGTCAAGTTTTTGTGTAAGCCTCCTGTTCAAAAGAAGATCCTGTAGCCCACAGAGGTAGTGCAATTACAGAGAGACAAAACAGCTATATGACTGTTCTTCATCTAGCTGTGATTTACGTGACCATGTGGCCCCATATTTTTTGTGTTTGTCCTCAATCGTGTCTTTTCATCTTGTCTGCCTTCTCCATGGCTTTCCCATCTTTGCTCCTCTTGTAGCACTGTCTCACTTAAGGCTTTCCCAGACTATTATAGATAATGGGAGGCTTGTCTCAACCTTCTCTCACAGAAGATGGCAAGATATGCCACTAAGCTTTCCTCAGACAGGAAGAGGGTGGGAAAAAAAAAATCTGTCTACATTGAATTTTGAAGGAGAGAGGATTGCATGCCTGTACCTCTACAATGCCAACTAGATAGACTTCAGTGGCTGTAGCAAGAATATACAAAAGTTTGAGCTCGTTAGATTAAAAAAAAAAGAGCAACCAACCAAAAAACCCTTCAGGTGTTCATGCCCTGCACTGCCCAGGGTTTCCTCTCACTACAGCAGACAGAGAGGCAGTGGATCCCAGAGGCAGGGCAGCAGCACGATGCAGGGATGAGCAGCAGTAGGTGCATGTGCCCTGCTCTGCCCCACCGTCGCAGGAAAAGTGTGCCGCTGCTCTGCTGCACCATCCCCACTGCTCAGGGAAAATGGTTTCTCTGACCAACCAACCAAGTGTGGGGGAGTGTCCCCTCTCACAACGAGCCAAGCAGAAGCACTTCAGATCCATTTATCTCACAGGACGTAAACCTCAATCTCACTGAATTCACCAAATGAGCTGGATGTAAGAGTTGGTTCAGTAAACACTCATGTATTCGAGTAAGATTTTATGAGCTGTTTTCACACACAGGTAAAGAGGGAGTCCTTTGCTTACAGTAGTTATCTCTTGAAGAAATCTAAGACAACAGCCTTAAGGTTCTGCACTAAATATACCAATTTCCATGATCAAGTATTACCCCTCTTCCACCTCATGCAGTTCACATTAATGCCTTATTAAAAATGTTAAGTTTGCCAAAGAGACAAAAAACCTTTTTGATTAGCTTGTTCACAGCTAAATTTGCCCAAGTGCCATCTCCCAGTGTTTCTGCTAAGCAGACGGATGTCTCTAATACCAAAGTGATGCATACAAATAAAGAGTTGGGAACACCAAGCTAGTATTGCTGGAAGGAGGCAGCAGCAACAGAGGCTTCGCAAGATGCAGAAGGTAAATTGTCAGCACCGCCTACTTAACACCTCTGCGAGACCCACACAGGCAACACGCCAGAGATCAGGAAAAGTCTCAGGTGAAGTTCCGACAAAAGGGCTACCTGTTTGACTTGTCTTTTTTGCTGAATGGGTGATTTTTTTTTCTGGTTTTATTATCCTAATTATTATCCATTTTTAACTGGCATATTTAATAAACAGCAGTACTCTCTTTAGCAGAGACAATTCTTTGCTAAAAAGTCAACGTAACAGAGATGGCGGCAAACCCAAAGACTTGGCCAGTTTCCATCCGTTAGGAGCCTCCCCGCTGGAAAGGCGGTATCTGGGGCATTCATGGCTCCGGCTGACTTGCTCAAACAAGGAGCAAGGGTGTCAGAGCTGCAGGGAAGAGAAGGGAGCGTGCAAGGAGAAACCTGTACTGGCAGCCGAGTACTTCCAAGCAAGCCGAGGAGGGCAAACCACACTAGCTTCTCACCAGAATGTGAGATACCAGTACAGGGTAACACCACCACCACAGCTACATTTTCACATTACTAAAATTCTGCAGTTAACTACAACAGTCCATTTCTAGATGTCTACTGAGAAGAGAAGGTACCTAATAAAGGTGAATTGTAGAAGTTTGATACTTCTAATGCGCGCCACAATTCTTAGATGCTAACATTCGGACTTAAGAGCCTTAGCGTTCAGCAGCTGGTTTTGGACACTCTGACCTGTGTTCCCCAGCCTAGACAACCAACCACCAGAGATCACAGGAGTAGGAACTGTCAGACCTTACTTATTGATTTTTACTGTAAATATTGTCAAGCTTTCTTATGCGTGTATGTGCACATCTGTCCATGTAAGTAAAAGATTCATACTTCCAACTTTTTTCAGTGATGAAAATTAGGCCAGTGTCCAATGGTACAAGTTTGTTTAGTTTTTTAGACATCCTACAATTGTTCTTGGGGTTGTTCAAGCAACCTCCAAATTATCAGATCTCAAATGGAATCCACCAGACAGGTTTCAGAGTACTCTACAGAAGATGAAAACTGAATGCAGAAAACCAGACAAGATAGCTGCTAGCCTTCCCATGGACAGGTCCAAATGTTCAAGCCAAGGGCACAGTAATGAAGTGCACTAGTATTTCAGAAAAGGAGGTTGCCCATTCCCTAGCGAAGCATGCTATTTTGCTAGTAAGAACATTTTTTCCTATTCAGGAGAAGTATCTGCTCTTCATGGCAGCACCTCAATCCGGATGTACAGTACTGCAATGTACAACCAAAATCAGAAATATTCTTGCCTTAAAGACCTATAGTGGCTCAGCCTAGACGTGGAGCAGTATTACACCAGGAGGACTCCTGAGGCCCCGGCTCCGCCAGACTGTGCCTCCACCATGGGGTAACGAGTGGTTCTCTGAACAGACACAACAAAAGATCCAATGATGCCCCGAAAACAGGGACTGGGAATTACATCTGGTTCGGGGGGAATACACAAAGGGTGTGCTGGAGACTAACTGTACCTTCCTTCTGAGCCTTACAGTGGTTTAAAAGCCAGGCAGACTCCCTCTAAAATTGGATTTTGACCTATACAATTAATTTCCCACCCCAAGAGCAAGGAGAACGACTGTGCTACTGAAATCCCTCAAAGATAAGCAACATCCATCAACAGTACTTTACGTGTATCTGTATTAACAAAGACCACCACAAAAAGTGGATTACACTAAATGGCATTTGTAAATGATCAATATTAAATCAACAGCTGTTAAAAAAATACTAGGTTTTACCCTGTTTGTTTTATTTAAAGAGATGAACAGCCCAGTGAAATCAGCCCAACAGCAGCCAAAGCAACTCCATGCTCTCAGGTTTTTTCAGACTACACTGGGAATGCTAATCGAAAACTATGACAGATAAAACTCATTTACAGGTGACAAAAAGACATTTCACATACACTGCAACGCATGGAGAGCATAAAATTAAGAGGTAGACCGTAACACAGCACTTAAAGGAAAGCTAAAATTTGTTACAGCAAACACGCTATTAATACTTTGCGACCTCTGCTTTGGTTAAAAGGATTATACATTTCTGACAGAAGGCAACCTCATAGCCTGAATTAACCAGTACTAACAGAACACATATTCAATTAGACCAAAATTACTGTTAATTGTAGCAAATACATTTTTCTATTTTTAATCAAATTCAATTTTTCTAGATTAGCATAAAATTAATATAGTATATATAGGTACAATACAAGGAAAAATACCTACACTTGATGAAAATAGTAAATATTAATGACACCAGAGGAATCAAGCCAAAGGAATTATTTCAGAAATGGATAGCCAGTTGATTTTGCAATCAACCAGTAAGTAGTAGCAATGTACTTCGTATTATTATTAGAAACAAAACCATAACTAACAACAAGTTGTTTCAAAACTGCAGACTGAAAGGTTAAAGCTAACCATAATTTTTGCATATTATTACAGCAACAAACTTCAAAATGCATAAAAAATGCACAAGGCCAAATGAAAATGCTAGTCTCACCCACATAAAATAGTTGAGCATTTACAACTGACACATTAATATCCTGGGATCTTAAAAGCAGTGCTTTCAAGAAGTAATAAATACAATATTTTGTTCCGTAGGATAAATTGTTTTAATAGCAGACAATGAAGTACTTGGGGTGGAAAAGGGAGCACTGCTATTAAGATTAGTCAGTGCCTGCTTTTTAATGCAACATTGCCCCCACCTGGACAAATGAATTTTGGTTTATAGGTTGGCATTAGTTTGTAACACTTGATAAAACACAGTGTAAATTAAAAAAAAAAAGTGTTTGGAAAAGAGCCACAGCAAACTACTATCATCTTCTGTAGTACACTTTTTTCAAGCTCACCTAAGTCTTTTAGGTGACTTATTGAAAGTCTTCTCAATATTTTCCTGAAATAAATGATAGCCACCCAGTACTCATAAAAAGTCCTTTAATATTATACCCTTACTCATTCCTGCAAAAAAGAGAACAGTGCATTTTCTACAAATAATACTGTTTAATATTGAAATAAATATGCTGATATAGTTTCAATGCAATATGTATACTGCATATGCATATTTTGTGTATATGTAAAAGACAAATGCACATAGCTCATACAGAAAATGACAAATCTTTTGATTGTAGAAAACCATATATTATACTTCTAGATCAAAGAAGTAAAATTAGCAAAGTAACTCCTATTTTTTACCTAATAGAAGGCTTAGCCTTCATGAATAACCATGAACAACTGAATCTGACCAGTTCTTGCAATAAGCAACTTTTGCAATATTCTTCACACACCTTGGAGTGACCAACAACTCCAGGAAGGCTGAAAACTGTCCTTCATCTCTTTTGAGTAATTAAAAAATAAAAAGGCCTGAAAACTTAGCATCTTCCCTCCCTGTTTCATCCAGAACAACCTTTCACAACTACCTGTACTTGCCGTCAAAAAAAATTCCCTATGATGAACAAAGCTTCTGAAATGACAAGAGGAGCAGCACTGGAAGTTAAAAAGGATCTTTTGGCAGCACCAGAAGTTATAATAATAAAATAGATATTAAAAGGTACATACAAGTACTAAATGGAAGGAAACAAACCCAAGTTTAACATTCCACAATTTGAGTGGAATGCACATTATACACGTAAAGGCAGTGCTCCTGGAAGGTGGCTGTGCCTTTGCTCTGGCAAGTACAACATGTTGCCAATGTCAAAGCATGGGACAATCACCATCTCCTTCCAGAGACCACTTATATTAGTGCCCCCTGGTGTCAATATTATTCTGATGCCTTAAATTTGCATTAGGATATTAAGGAAAGAAATCTTAAAAAAAAAATTATTCAGAATGAAATTATTCTGATAAGTCTTTTTGCAACACTAGACTGCTTTCCATAACCCCAATGTTATTATTTGACTAAGCAAATAACGCCACCTGTTAATACAGCTAAGACATCTTTAAAACATTTAACATTGATGCATTACGCAAAGATTGTACTTCTATGACAGGATGTATTTGATTTTGTGACACTACCAAAAAAAACTTCCCTAGTGCTTAAATTCTGGTACCTGAGTGCAATAAAACTATTTGCAGGTAAGAGACCTCATTTTACTGCCATCACTAGCAGGCCATGGAAACAGCAGTGAGCTTTTGCAGCAGGTAGCATCCTGCTTCACCAAGGATACTGTACTCTTCCCAACTCCTCACTGAAATCACTAAGCTTAAATTTGAGAGTGTTAAAAGAAACAGTCAAATAAAATGAAAGACACCATCTGCTGATGCAACCTGCTTCCATTTGAACTTCTAAAGTTAGTTTCATTTTATAAATAGGCCCAGTGTGAATACAAGGTCTCTCTCTCTGAGGTCCACTCCACTTCACAAGCGGTTGATGCTGTACTCCTGTTATTTATACTTTCACCCAAGCCCTCTTAACAACCTACACCCTGGCCCTCACTCCAGGGAGGACTAGTATCCCCCATTAATTAACTGCCTTTGCTGAATCGGGCTCCAGACCCACAGGTGGACACCAAAGCACCCGCCTTGCTCGGGGTGCGTGGAGCAGACACAGTACAGCCTCGGGGCTCCGCTGGTGACGGGGCTCTGAGTGGGGACCTGCCTGTGTGTGGGGACAGGGGACCATGCCACGCATCCGGCAGACCTTTGTTAACATTGTGACTTAGGAGGATATTTTGAAATATTAAAAATGCCAAGTGCTTCAGCAGAGTAGGCAATTATTTTCAGTATTTTGCAAAGCCAGAATGGACTTGTCATGCCAGAATGTCATGGTGTGCTTGAAGGTCAGTGAACCTGCCAAAAAAAGTTGCTCACTAAGTGCCAGACTTTCACTGAGACACGTTTGTCAGATGCCATAAAAAGACCAAGATCTGCAACTTGTGACACCTGCAGAAAACTATCTCAGGTAATAGCCGTATCTATTTCAGTGACATCTGGGGTCAGGCTTATTTTCTCATATTTCTATTATTTAAGCGTGAGCCTCATCATGAAGAATCAATCTTTATTTTACGATCATAGAAGCATTTTCTATTTGTCAAATATTACAGGAGCCCTGCTGATCAATTGCAATAAAACAATCAACTCCCGATGTGCCATCAGCGCAGCAATGCCAGGAATTCACAAAGGCAGGCTACATGAACTGCTAGGCAGCAAATTGAATGCAATAAACTATCATTTTCCTGAATACCTTCTCAAAACCAAAATGTAAAGTACACACTTCAGGTTCAGCACCTCCGATGGTTTCTACACTGAACCACAGAGATGCCACAGGCTTCCTCTGCTGCACCCTATCTATTTTGATGGGGAGTTTTCTCCTTCCCCGACAGCTGTGGTGTGGCTCCATGCTGCAGCACTGGTAGGGCAGGGGCAGCAGACAGAAGGCAGAACCCAAGGGTATTTGCTTCCTTCAATTTTAAGAAAGCAGATGCTTTCATTTTTCAGAAGGCAGATGGTGATTTGTTAAGACCAACTGTTTTCACCAGTTTTGACTGAACTTTTCATGGATGCTGTTTCCCAGGGTCAAGTCATAACTTCCAGCCAAAGTCAGAGATCAATTTGAGGAGAGCTGAAACCAGAGGTTTCCATCTCCCACGAGGGTTCTCTAGCCACTAAACCAATCTCTTTCCCCACTGCAAACAAAAGCAAAATAGCTGCAAAAGGAGAGATCAGGAGACACTTGCCCAGGAAGAACAAGTAATGCAGGCGATGCCATTTGATGGACAGGAGCCCCAGGTGCTCATTTGCTTGATTTATACATAGCTGGGAGTCAGATCTCTGCTCCTTGAATTTGTTGGGGTTTTTTCTTCCTTTAATTTCATTCTACTCCCAACCAAACTTTGAAAGACCTTTGCAAACTACACTTTTGCTTATGACTCCACTTTCCATATTACAAAACGTAGTTATAGCCTCACTACAGAAAACAGCAGGTGGCTTGGCACATAATGAGTAATGCAATACCTTGAGACGATGCAGTAACCCTCAGTCTAGGGCTCAGTTTCAATCCGAGCTGTCACAGGTTTAAGATGACAGAAGAAAATCAGTATTTGTCCATTAGCCTGGCTGTATGTCATCACTGCAGGCTGTGATTTGCAACATTCTGAGTAGAAGATTTTATTTAAAGATAATACTGAGTGAAAGGGTCGAGTGCCTAGAATTGAGATTCAGAAAGGTGGTCAGCCTACCCATTTATCTGCATGACCTTTTTCATCATGGATACAATAGACACTTGCTTAGGAAAAGTGTTTGGTTTAGACCATATTGATCATACAATTTAAATGTTCACCACAGAGATGTTATAGTACATGAATAATTTATATAAAACACTGCCTTGCTGTTACTACAATATTTACTTTTATTATCAATATCAGTTAAGCCTATGTACCTATTGAATACCTAAACTTCCCTAAAAATATTGATTTCTATGTCAATCATAATGCTTTGTGTTAGTTAGCTGTTTTGTTTTTAATATTCAATAGACTGAAAATGACAGGCCTGCTTAGCAAGACAGTCCATATTAACAAGAAGTGTCAGAAATTCTCTTTATAGTCCTTGTCTTACACTGAGATCTTTTAGTGCAGAAGCTGTACCTGTAAAAATGTGGATTACGATGCAGTATCAGAGATGTAATTTCATACCACTTTCTTACAGAAGCAATAAACCCATCTGATGTAGATTAATTTTCAAAAATGAACATCATAAAACCAGGCCTCAGTTTTTGAAGCTGTCCAAATAACTGTCTTAAAAAAAAAAGAAAGAAAAAAAAATGTGCAATAGCACAAGTATTTTTGCCTATGATCTCCTGTTGATACCACCAAATCCTCATAACTTACATTTTTAAAATAGCAGACAATGGATGCACTTGAGTGTTTCAAAACAAAGCATTAGTTTTCCAAATATATTTTTTTTCTAATATTCAGGTGCTTTGTTGACTTATTTACTGACACTTACTGCACTGCACTGCTTCGTACATAAAAAACCTGAACAGCGCATTTCTGCAAAACTCGTGAATGTGATTCATATCCATGAAATAATGTTAAGAAAAAGACATGAAATTTTACTGAATAATTTAATAAAAATCATATCGAGTACCCAATCTTCCAATTCTATTACATACAAGTATAGGAATCGTTAAATTAGATTTATACCAAAACACTGGCAGAAGCAGAAATAATCCTTAAAACGCTTCTACCTCTTTTTCACCAAAAGTAAAGCCATTTTCCCCTATGTTCAGGGCTTCCTGAGATTATCCAACAGAGGGCTCCCAGTAGCTATTAAAAAACTTAATTGAGAGCCAAATGCGTGAACTATAAGATATACATACAAATCAGCATACTGTCATTTTAATAACCTGTTCTGTATGCACATACACACACACCTACACCCACTTCAGAAATTTGTAAAAGCATACAGTAAAACCACCCAGGTAGCGCCTTGTCATAATCTATATGCTGCTACAGTACGCTAGCTCAAGATTTTTTCCAAAACGCTATTTTTAACTGTGAAAAATGAGTGTATTTTTAAATTGTCTTTACACAAATGGAATTACATTTTCTTACAATTTCTTTACTCTCACTTGAGAAAAATACTATGAAAAGCATGCGGAGCAAAGTTTGACTGCTACGTGAGCACCAGTTCGTGGGAGAGGCAAGGGCAGAGACTGAAGCCCGGGCAGGTGCTCGTGTGCACAGAGCACTTGCCAAAGCCAATCTACACATGACAAATTTCATCTCATCAAGACAAAGACGGAACCGGACTGTTTCAGTAAGAGGAAATTTAAACTAGCTTAAACCTTGTTCTCTTTGTTGAGATGGTTACGAAGTGGGGTTGCAGTACAGTAGTTTTGTAATGCTGCAGTCATCAATGTACTTGGTAGATTACGCTTTTCTGACATTCAGATATCTGAGGTTAATAAAATCCAAACATTTTTTAAAGATTTTGCCAATACAAAAGGAAATCTGAGTTTGCAAAGAGTCTTTGTATATGCTCTTGGGGTTTACGAAGGGCTTCAGTCATCTACTAACTGTCCTCAGAGACTAAACGAAAGGGTCCTATATATACCCTTCACCCAGTAATACTATTCCCTTCACCATGTAAAGGCCTTAATTTTAAATACAGGACATCATAATGCATTGTGGCGTATCTTCTCTCAGAAACATATGCTGAGATTTCCTGTAGACTACGCACATTTTTTTAAAATTTAATTGAATGCCACAGCCAATACAGTATCACGTTGGTGTGTCCTGCCTGATCAAAAAAACCTCACAGCTTATTATCTACTCAAACACAACATGATCATATGTCACAGCTATTGTCCTGCAATAAATTAATGTTAGTATTTGATGGGTTTAGTAAGCTATTCACCACAGATGAAGATAATACATAAACTGTTGTACAAGATGCTTTTAAAAAAGTTTTGATAGTATTAGAAAGAAACTACCTATCTGTAATTCAGTAATTTCGTTCTGCAGCACCTGCAGATGGGCCCAGAACATGAGCCAACAAGGCATTTTTTTTTACTTCTGAGATTCAATTTGTTTTCCATAATAGCTTTTGAGCTTATCTATGATAATACTAATTTGCTTTTCTCCACACCTTTACATTCAACTGTGAAAATACATACCTGGATCCTTTTTACATGTGCTACAAAAGTAATCTAATATGTATCCTCCACTGAATGTCAGTGATTAACTCCCCTAAAACTAGTTCTGCACTTTTATAAATGCAGACTTTTTGACCAAAGTCTTAGGAGGTGAAGTACAAAAGCTATATTCTGCTATGTTACACAGCACACAGTTAGGTTTGCCTTTCAATATACAGCAATGTATTTGGTGCTTTCATTCACCCTGCTTTTACCTGCAGTGATACTGCAAAGCATGTGGACATATAATGCAAGTAGAAAAAAATTTATGGTATTTGCAGCTATATTATTATATTATCTTTTTAGAGATTTTTGGCGCAATACAGAACTAGAAGCACCCTGCCCTAACCTGAACCAAGATGAGTTTGATCTCCTCACACATTCAAAAGTCTACTTTCAGGCCAGGGTGTCTGGGTGCACATACGCATTTGGAAGATCTAATCCATACTGCAATTCGATGCAATTCTTTAAAAGCAGCCAACAGTCTCTTGACCCTCCACCCCACCATGAGAGCTGAGGTTTGGATCTGAGGTTCAAGAGCAAACTCAGACACCAATTTTTGCAATTGCCTTTGTAATTACAATACAGCCATTTCTTCAATTAATTTCTAAGTGCCTTTGGCACAGAAGTGTTTGAAAACAATCTCTTTTTTCCCTTTCAACTGGAGGTGCAGGTACACAGGACCTTTGGAAGAAACCAGACCAGTCTGGCACACAAAATTACACGCTGTTTTAAAGATTTAGACTTTCATCATTATGCAGCCATCATTTTGCTAATTAAGTCCAAGAGTACATACAATGCATGTATGGAAACAGCAGTAGTGTTACAAAAACATCAAACAAACTCTAATCCTCTACTTACCACAAGTCTCCATCTTCAATAGTCTTATCATTTGGGGCTCCAGCATGGCCGTAGTGCAAAACAGACGAGTTCTCCCCACTGACAGGCAAAAAGAAAATTAGGCACAATTAATGGCAGAAGAAACATTAACACACACAACATGAGAAGGAACATAGTAAACATGTGACACTGTAAATATCACTGTATTCATATATTAAGAACGAAATTTTGTAGTCTGTGAAAAGTGCCATAGGCCCTGCTCCGGCACACACTGTAACAGCATACCCTGCAGCTCACTCAGCAGAAATGGGTATAGAACGGGCATTTTGCTATTCTGGCTGCAAAATACAACCTTCCTGCAGAAGGAATTTGGCACAGTTCATATAAATATTTCCCACGTCTGTGACAGTGTTAAGGAAGCAATTATGCAAGAGTAATTTTTCAACCTATACCCATTTATTACCTTCTGGATTTTTTTTTTTAATTACAAAGTGATATGTTTCCCTGTTTGAGGTTAAAGATTCTGAGGCATAAAAAACTAACTTCCACTGGAGTAAAATCCGACATGTTTGAAATGCTCTAGGAGCCAGTGGGACTGGAAAAATTCAACTGTCCAAGTAAACAGCTCCAGTTCACCTCTGGCATGGCTACACGTGATCTCTGCTGGAGCGGATACACTGCACGCTGCTCGGGGAGCATTCGCAGCATACGTCAGCAGCAATAACAGGCACAAGAACTGTCACTCTATTCTCACCTCTTATTAAAAATCACATTACAAAGAAAAAAAGAGTTTTATTCCTGGAAACCTTTCAGACTAAACTGCTGATTCACAGGAATACAACATCTCCTGAGAAGGATGGACCCTTGTTCTGCACTTCTGAAGCTCCACAATCCATTCAGTGACCTATATTTGGCCTTGACATCCTCTCTTGTCTACTGATATTTCCCTGGGTCTATCCATCAGTTGAAAGACTGGTAAAGATCTCAAGCTCTACCTACTTTTCTTTTGGTATTCTCCTCAGACAGATGCTCTCTCTCTTTCTCTTCAAAAAGCTAGAAGAATTATATCATATCCAACAATACACATGTTGGGACAGGGTTACTGCAGCATCTCTCTGACCCCTCCAGCTGACTTGTCAGTCTGTAATTCCCCTTTCATCAAAACCGTATTGGTCATCCTGCTCAAATTTGATTCTTTCAAGTTGTGATGGTGGAACAGCTTCATATCTTAGGTGAAAGGAATCTGAGGCTCAATTTCAATGAATCTTTGGTTGTATCTGGAGTAAATGTGCCATCTGACATACTTCTCGTATTAGACTCCATAAGCAACTATTATAGAGGAGAAAGTAGATGCTGCCTTAAGTTTCTGAATTCTATCAATCTAAAGGGCTGGATCACGTTAATATTTTGAAAGCAGTAAGTTTTTATTGTTAAGTATTTTTTAGCATATAAGAATCACTATGTAATAAGGCAGTGAAGGAAAATGTTTCAGAATCATGGGAATGATTTTCTGATACAAAGTGTATTTCTTAAAATTATACACACTCCAAAGGGAAAAATTAAAGTTGCTAAATCAAGAGTTTAAAAACCCCACAGAATTAAGGCTGCAACAAATTTGTTTTGTGATGCTGGTCCATGCTTAAGCACAGTTTTACAACCGGCTACTAACTGGCTGCTTTTTATTTCCTGGATGCCTAACTTGGGAACCTACACTGTTGTGCAGATGACTAAAAACCACCCCATACAGCTTGCACACAAGATGAAGACAGACATGAGCTTCCTTCTGAGATATCCTGTCTCCCAGGCACTGGTGGAATCATTCCTTCTGGCCAAAATTTGTTTTCCATGCCAGGACACTTTCAAACTTAGTTTGCTCCGTCTGAAAAAAAGGTCTACAACAGGGCAATGGACTGCAATCAAAACAAAAGGACCTTCTGTGCCAGGTGACAGGTACAGCAGTAACTGTGTTTCCAGCCTCAGCCGTCTCCTTTCACGTGCAGGTGACAGCAGTGGAGACAGCTCCTGCCCCTGCGTTGGACTAGCAGCACGATGAGAGGAGGCACTATCGTTTCCTGCCTGACTAACTGTTTCCCAGGTGGAGGGCTACAATTTTTTGAGGGGCAGCACTTGGAAGCCACTGGAATGACCCTGGTGCTATGCATCACACTCTTTGTGAAACCACATGCTTGGTGGTTACGGAAAAATACAAAAATAAAATGAAAAACCGAACACATAGCATACACATGCACTCTCCACAGCAGTTTGTCAGGATTTTAGCTGCAGATACTATTCCTTATCTCCCTCTAAAAATAGGGATAAAGCAGGAGAAGCAAATAGCACATGCATATATTTATGATCAACTTTTAAAAAATTATCATGAAGCCTAAGGGTATGACTTCATGCTAATGCATTTGCAGATAGCTTGTTTACTTATCATCATATGCTGGCACCCCCGGTGTCATATACCGTATCAGCTGCTTAAACAAGTTATATATTCAACTATGAGCACTGCACAAATGCTTTCAACAATAGACATTGCAAATACAAAGATGGGGGACCTCTTTTGCACATTTTAATGTAAAGGTTTTAGTTTACAAAATATTTCTGTAAGGTTCAGCACCAACTGTTATGGAAGATGCATGAAAAAATTCTGATTTTCAGCACTGTCAGTGAAGCGTTAAGCAGCACACAATCTTTCTTGGCATTTGAGATTCCTTATCTGTCAAACACATCTTGGCTCTGCAGGGTAAATGGGATCGTACCACAGAGAGCACAGTAGGTGCTGAAGACCAGATACACACACCATATGCACTTTAGGTTTTTGTCTGTTTGAAGCGACTGGAGCGAGGAGGTCTGCTCACTTGGGACTGGCTCTGGGCAGGTCCCCCAGGCTGAACACCCATTAGCAACCAAGGAACAGCAGACCTGCTCCTGAAAGCTCTCCCAGCAGTTCTTCACCAAAAAGAAATCCAGCACGTGCACTCCAGCACTGGTCCCTGACTGCGAGCAAAGCCCCGCAGCTGGGGCCGAGCAGGAGATGTTGCTTCAGAAATGCACTACCGATCCAAATTAAAACACTGATGTAGACACACCTCCAGCCCATGCCTGCCAAGAGGCACAAGTCCAGCCTTCCTCACAGGAAGCGTCTTTACCACCATCCCAAGATGAAGGCAGGAAAGATGCTTTAGGAGCAATGCTACAGAAGTGATGTGTATTCACAAGGTAAATGCTACAGCTAGCCAGAAATGCTTCATAATGATTCAGTTAGACTTTCAAGGTGTCTTCAAAACAATTTAAACAAAACCCCCAGCCACTGGCAAAGCAAACGAACCTTCCTGTAGAGGCTATTTCTCTTCTTCCCAAGGAGCAACAGTTGAAAGGCCTGGCATTAGAGCACCAAGGTCAGGGTTTAAAATGAAGCAGTGTGGATCACTGGGGGTCAGCACCTTTGAAAACCACCACACGTGGGGATGCTGCTGTCTGCCTTGAGGCAGCCAACCTGAAAAATTTCTGTGTATCTACTCTTATTCCTTTAACAATTTACCTCTAACTGGTGCCAAAGACGTGTTCATTGCAGAAAGAATTGCGTGAAGTGGCAGAAAAGCTGCAAATTAACACTACTAAGAATGCAAACAGTAGGAAGAGATTCAGATTACTAGGAAAGGGGAAAAAGTCCCCAAATACATTTTAGATCAGAAAACACCCTGAAAACAAATGATTAGAAGAAAGAGGAACGTCAGCAGTATTTTAAGAACAGGACTAAGCTGAGCATCAAGCTTACAAAAAGTGCAGCTATTAGCTCTACATTAAGAGCATCTAAAGAAAAGACAACAGATCATTTGCTAAAACAGCAAACTATTTCCATCACAATTTAAACAATAAAATCAATCCAGAAGGAAGCACTTCTCTCCATTTTTTCATCTAAGAGGTGAAATCTTAGATAGTTGTATAGAAAAGAAAGAAAGAAAACCAAATTCAGTAAGTATCCTGATCTCATCCAAAAAGCTTTGCTTATGGTGATCCTCAGGTAGAGGAAGGCACTTTACTGCACTATGTTATTCTTAATTACTGGTATCATCTGCTGAGAGCTGTCATCTGCCTGGAGACACCTGTCAAGAAGATCTGAATCTAAGTCTGAGATTCCGCAGTATCAAGTAGCAGCTCACCGAGTGTTCTGTGGTGGTTGCGGAGATACTGATGCCTCCACCTCCACCTAACCCCAGCTGGAAACTCTGCGCCTGGTTACCAGTGGATGCCATCCATTGTAGGGTCACCAGAACACACTGTACTGTGCATGTAACTTCACCTTTGTTTTCTCCTCCATAAAAATGGTTACTTGGTACACTAAGACACTGCAATGAATAATTCATTAGCATTTGAACACTACTCGGAAGTCAATACTTTGCAGATTAGAGCTAAATATATCCAAGTGCATTTATCAAATACTACCATTCTCATTTAATTGCACGTATGTAACGTCTGTTTGTGCTTCAAACCACTTGCAGGTTGACTGTGTTTGAAAGCACCACTAACTACAGGACTAACCTTGTTATATGATCACCTGTAACACTAATATATGTGTGGTGTTATTCTCAACTGATTGGAGAGTGAATACTTGCAAGTGAACACATTAAGCATGTTTGGTCACATCAAATATTCATTTACCATCTCCTGACGAGTGTAACACTGGACAAGGACAGCAACAAGTGCATGCACTCGACATGTGCCAAGTGATGTATTTCTGTACTGAAATGTAGTATTGATTATTTTTCATTTCCAGCTTAGTGAGCACCTTTTCTAAAATCTGAATAACAAACTTGTTTTTTTATTTAACAGCATGATTCTCTTCTATGGAAATTATCATCAGGCCTGTAATGTAAAAAGGAAAGATCCTGTCAAAATATCACAGTTTTAAGTGTTGGGAAAACCAACAAAACTCAGCATGAATAGAATAAAAGAATAACTCTCCAAAAATCCTAATTCCAAAAAGTATTCTTAATCGTAAATGTAGTTAAGTGTAATATTTACAATGAATGACATTTTCATGGTAATAAAAAATTGCCTATTATTTTTGCGGTTATTAAGTTAATTGAATTAATCAAATAGATCTACTTACATTCATTTTATTAGGACCTAGCTTAAAACTGTTAATATTACTCATTCTTACTTCATCATTCATAGTCAGAATATAGCAATTCACAGACAAAGGCCTTTGTATTCTCTCTCATGTAATTTTATTTTTTTTAAATCAAGTTTGTCTGCAATTTTAATTGTAATAGTAGGATACAATGCCAGCTCCCAACTACGAGTCACGATATTGTTAGGATCTTGCATTTCAAGGGCAGCTCTTCTCCATGTATTAAATCCTCCAGTGGTTCAGAGGCAACTCACACTCTGCTCCCATGCCCTGCTAAGCCCCTCCAGCATGGTAGGATGGGACACCCAGGAAGCTCCTGTCATCACCCACTTCTGAACTACTGTTGGGGATTTCTCCTCCTCCTGGGTTCCCCAAGTTACCTAACACAAGTCCTGGGTTCTTCAGTCCTGCATAGAGTTTAGTCTGTCCCCACAAGGTCACAAGGACCCACTACACAAGCATACGGTGGACGTTTCTATAGGTTTAGCAAAGCCATTGATGTTCTCTAGCACCCAAACCAGATCCTGCAGTATGGGTTCTGATTTACTGGAAGTGAATGTGAAGTCGGTATGGCTGTGAAAAACCACACACAGAGACAACTTGATTTTACCGTCACAGCCTGTGATAATATCATAGAGATGGAATCTCATTTCAGTAGAATGTTAATTCTCAAGTTATAGGATGGTACTTAAACCAGGAAATTTTTCAGACAATTTAGATGCATGATTTGCCATAAAACTGCTCATGCTCCTACCGCAATTTTGCATATAAATTGGAAAATTGCATTTACAAATAAGCAATTGAGTAAACAGTAGAAAGAAACAGAGATGTTAATTATCCTTATTATGTCCAAAGCAATATAACATTATTGTCATTAACATAAAATTATTTTTATAAGTGTAATGGACTTGAGTGTAGGGTAAATGTTTCCGAGTAGCAGCAGATCTACAAGTGGAACATGTATACCAACATATAAGCCTCATCTAACTGTCATGTATCTCTGATTAGACTAATTCTACTGACTAAATAAGATTAATCTCTACACAAAGCACACAGCTGTCCTTCAACATGTATCCTACACTATTCTCTTGAAATTCTGTGAATTAAAAACGTGCGTTTCTACAACCGCAGGGAGAACTTTTATAATACCTTCCCAAATACACCACCTTCAACACTAGCTGTTCAGCAAGAAAAAGAGAGAGCAGAAAATTTCCAAATTCCAAAAAGATTAAACTAATCACATCCTAACCTCCAAGGCAAAGAATTTTGAGAATGATATGAAATACTTAAGGTGTATTTCAAAGAGAGTATTTTTGAGCAACAGAGAATAGCTCTAAAGCCCTTCTCCATAATGCTGTTTAATAAAAAAACCAATTGCAGCACAGATGTGAGCATAAACATGATCTTGGCAGTAGCAGCAGTCATTGGGAAATCTCTTGAGTGTAGCAGAATCTGTAACCGAATTATTTCTTTAAAACACAGTGTTAGCCACCTTTCTTTGGCTTTTCCAGCGGAAACGGTTCTAAAATCCCTCTGATGGTACTTGCAAACACATCATGTGCCTAAAAGGAACAATTTTACAAATATCCTGAGGGAACTGACCATAAAGACTGCAACAGTTCAGTATAAACCATTGACTTACCTGCCACAGATGCAAGTGTAGGAAGTGTGGCGCATGCCACCTCGAGTATAGCAGTAGTGCTGGAACAGGCTGCGAAGAAAGAAAGGTGGTAATTAATAATATATTCAAAACCACCACAAGACAGAAAAAGCAAGTCTTCTTTTAGTACAGCTGTGTTGGTGCAAATCCCCAGCTCCGCGACGAGGCTCTCTGCCAATTTCTGCTCCACTGAGCACTCAAATTCACCCACATCCACAGCTCAGCAGTCCTGCCGAGTGTCACGCGATTTCCACAAAGCCCATTAAGCAGCTCTGCAGCAGAGAAGAGGGGCTTGAGTGCAGCTTGGTAACTTCAAATGGCAAAATGCTATCCTTAACAACTCAACACAGAAAGGCAAATGATTGTTGGCAGAAGGTAGTTCATCTGACCATAGAATGAACAGGATGGTAACAGTTAAATGCTGAAGCCGGCTAAACTCTCCGAAGTGGAGCTGAGAAAACCCCTTGCTGCATTTCAGGTACACAATCACATCCACGAGCCTTATTTTCAACCCTGCTGCCTTCAGTCTATGGCATGTTGATTCAGCAAAAGTGAAGTCCAACCAACCCTTCACGGGGAAGGAGCTCACCAGACAGGGCAAAGCTCTTCAAAATAATTTCAGCAGAAGCTCTCTCATTTTTACCACCTCACTGACACCCCTCTGTTGAGAGCTGAATTAAATATCCCAATATATGTGTGAAGCCTGAATCACATCTGATCATGCTGTACAGTGTCCTCTCCAGACGAGCCAGCACAGCTTTCCCATTACATCAGGCACTTTCTGCTAGCACCACAGTCCAGGCTGGAATGGATGGTTTCATGTTTTCTTGTCTGTAGCACAACAGACACACAGAAAACATAAGGCCATTCCATTTCTGACTGTGGTACCTAAACACCTCTACGATCTTCCCCTGGCCCAAACATGGGAAAAAAATTAACACAGACTCAATCCCAACAGCAAGAAGATAATGTGGTAACATTGGGCAGAGTCCTCAACAACCTATAAAGAACATTACAACACAACATTGTTGGCTTTTGTGTGTGTGAGGGAGAGGGAGAGCAGCCCTGTGCTCTCCAAGAGCGCTCCTCTTGCACTGCCCTGCTGGAGGAGCTGTTTGGCCTTAAAAGCATTAAAACATTTTCATCTTCACTGTCAGAGTCTCCTTCACATGAGGGCAGATGTGCCCAAAGCACAATTAATATAGGATTAGGTGCTTTAAGAGCTAAGCACATATCATTGGATCCTTTTATTCTTTTTGAAATATGCTCTAATTACAATCCAATTCCCTTTAATACTGAATGAATTTCAAAAACTCATTTCTTGTAATAGTGAAATCATTTCATTAACACAGTGATAATGGTGCTATTCAAAGAATAGAGATGTTGTGATTTTGTCCTTCTGTAGAAGCAATCCACAGAACACAATTCAAATTCTTTGAAGGATATTAAAGACATTACATGCTTGTAAATCCAAACCAGATTTTAAAATTAGAGAAAATGACGGTATTTAAAGACAAACAAAACAAAACATACAAATCAATCACACAAGGAGAAAGAAAAGCCTACATTTAGAGACTTAGTAGGGAGACCCAGTTTACAAGATCTCTTTTCTGCTCAATATGCTGTGGTTTTACAAGGTAGAAATACTAATTTTGTATTGCCCCAGAAACCAGTAATGGCAAAGAGTAGGTGAAATGACAGAGAAGCAAAGAAGAAACTCTGACATGGTGAGAACACAGCAGAGATATCACTAAACTGAGCTAATAAAATTTATCACCTAAACTGTCATTTGCTCTGATGCAGACATTTTTTCACCAAATGGACATTTCATATGGAAACGAAGTTCCAATTCTGCCCTTCCCTAGTATGCATGCAGGCACAGATTAGTCTGCAAAACACAATACTATGAACAAACATTTTGCACAGTAACATATTATACTGTTATGTATGTATAGTTACATTTTAGGAAACAACTTTTAGTGTATTTTATAGACCCTTCACCTTAAATGATTGAACAAACTATTTCCTCTAGACAGCAACTTTCAGCAACCTTCTAAAGAGCTTTAAAAATGAAATAACGAAGGTTGTAAACATCTTTCCATCATCAGTGATGCAGGGATAGCAGGGTTTATTTTTCCATATGACAACTGATCACATATTCATGGCTGCAATTTATATGAAACTGTGCAGTCGAGTAATAGTATTCACCTTTTGCAGTACTCCCCGACTAGCCGTAAAAAGTGGTAAATAAATTAAGACATGCTTCGTATAATCCAGCTGTTGCCTGAACTTTGTTTCTGGTTTCTAAAGAAGGAACCTGATTGTTTCATCAAACATTATGGACTTTCTTTTAAGAGTAAGAAAGAAGTTCAGTGTGACTTGAGCTGAAGATAGTACAACTTTGCCAGGTAATGAGTTTTCCGCTAGTAAAACTACTTGTATCACTTTTTTGAATTTACTTTTTTGGGCTATGACTCATTAGAAATATGTTCATGCAGTTAGAAAAAAACCCCTCAACATTTCTGTCAGAGACAGCCAACATACTTGTATAACATGTCATAGTTAAGTGAAGGATTGCATATCCCTTTAATGGCAGATGCTGGCTTTTCAAAGCTGAAAAATGTATATATAGAATTAGAGAAGCTGCCAGAACTTTGCAGTTAAAATCCTGGTTCCACTGAAATTAATGCAGATTCTGCCACTAGACTTCACACCAGGATTTCACCATCTACACACTGCAAGAATCTTTATCCAAAATTGCGATACAAAAATATAAAGTCTGAAATAGTTGGATGGAATATCATTTAATCTGGCACTCGCTATATATTGCAAATATTGCATCTTGAACTTTGCCTGGTCTTTTTGATTGGAGGGTATGTGTGTTTAGGCAGTTTTATGTTGGTGCTGGATGCTTTGCTGTGAGCTTTTAATGCAACCAGCACAGATACAAAAGTTAAGCACCTCTTTCTCTTCTCCTTCTTTCATGGGTTCCAAAGCTTCCTGTCATGTTTTATGCAGTATTTCCCTGGGGGCGTACATATTACTTATCATGCACGTACTACCTTGGTGGTGTATACAGATCAGCCATTGGTATATTTGCATGTCAGATGCTACCTTTTAAATGGATACAACTTTGAGCTGGCATGGGTTTTGCATTGCTTTTGAAAGAACTTTTTAAAAAAAAACTTTTTGGTGTAGAGGTGCATCCTGGGTTTGGTGCTTCTTCTTTTTGCCAAAAACATCAGCTCCTTTAACCAATTGACAATATGTGGAGATTGAAGGTAGTTTTAAAAACCTCACTGTTTTTTCCATTAATTTAAAAAAATTATTAGCCACCATCAACTCATGTAAATCTGACATGAGTGCACTTGTCCCCATCCTTGCAAATTTGCTGAGGCACAAGACTGTTATCCCCATGGCTCTGCTAAGCCTTGCCTACCTTACTGACTATACTGACTCGAGAGAAGAAAACTCTGCTTTCAGAAATAATGGGGAGGTTCATCATTAGAAATAATGAAAAAGTATATACTTGCTATTTTTGAGAGCTGGTGGAGCATTGCATACATCCAAACAAAACTCCAGAATATTGACAATGATGCTTGTGTCTTGTGATCATCTTTCATCCAGTTTCTACTGCTGTCTAATGCATACTGACAATTACAATCAGATCTGTGCTATGAATGTAAAATTAATCAAATAAAGTAGATTAATGCCAACAGTTTTCCTTACTTAAAAGTGGATTTACGGAATAAAGACACTTAAAGCAGGAGGGATAGAAACTATCTGTAATGACTTCCCTCACACTTTTTGCTTATTTTCAGATCTTCCTCATCACTAGAACATAACATATCCATACACACTCAGCAGAGTGTGATTTTTATTTCCCAAGTAAACAAGTCATCTCTAACTTGAATTCTTGTCATCAGCTCTTCCTGAGTTACAACAAATATTTATAAGAAAACCACATTTTGTATTTTTCAGCTATTCACTCATCTATTCAGTCCCAAACCCAAGACACTTCTAGATCAAAAAGATTCAATTCTAAATAAAAATCCAATTGAGTATTTTCAGGTAAAAACTGTAATTACAGAAAATACAGTAAGTATGGAGGAAAAAAAAAGATAGAGAGGGAACATAAAGTGGCAAGAATACCTGACAAAAACCCTATTAAAAACCTCAGCCAAGTTTCTGTAACACTGCCAAATACATTCCTCAGTGGCATCTTCTGATGGTCCCTCTACCCCAGTTCCACATCCTTAGTAGCAGAATGAGATATGCACATCGCTTTGGGATGGAGGAACAATTACTCATTCCAAGGTTTCCGATGATGGAGGACCAAACTCACTGAATAACCCTGTTCACTATTCCCAGACACTGGAGCCACATCAAGAACACCTGCTGGATACTGGTAGTTCAGGAACCAGATTTTTAGATTCTTATCAGAAAGATCTGCTGTCAGAAATACAACTTGCCTTGTGAAACATACAATGTACGGAAGAGTCAAGGACACTCATGGGTCAAAATCTTTAAGGTATTTATATTGAAAATATATTAATTTTTTTCCACACTGGATCACTCCCTAGTTTGAGGATGTTTCAGATCCACAACAACGTCCTCAGTGCACCTTTGAGAAAGTTGCCTCCTTCTACACACTTCAAAAACAGTATTCTTTGAACACAGCCGTTGAGACTTGCCTTGAAATGCAAGCAGGTGGTTTTGAACTATAAATTGGAAACCACAGCAGCTTAAGAGAGTTCTCTACAGAACCTGGAGAATTTTCTGTAGATGTTTGTTTTATTTTTTTTTTAAATGAGTACAGCTGGAAGACATAGGTGAATACCTATTAGTTACCTGTGCACCAAATTACTTTTGAATTACAACTAGAATGTGCCCTTATGCTTTTTGTACAGTGTAAATATCAAGTGTAGCCATGAGACAGGCTGAAACTCAAAGCTTTTTTAAAGAATTCACAAAAGGCCAAAATTTCCAAATCTGATCTATTTCTACCAGGACTGAAAGCCACTTTTTTGATCATTTAGACACAAATATCTTCACATGGCCCAGCTATAAAGCCCAAATAACACAAAATTGTTAAGCCACAGTAAATATAATTTGTCCATGGTATCTAAAGTATTTATACTTAGCATCACACTAGGCTGAAAGAACCATGCACACAGGAAAGAAGAGGAAGTGTCGGTAACAACCCATCAGTGGATATATGGGCAAGGTGAGCAGTGCGTCCTTTAATCCCACGCTATATAGAGCATTTTTCTTTGTTAACCTATTTACTTTGGTAATGTAATTTATTTTCTATGGGCAACTAGACGCTTTAAGGCTTAGTTTATCTAATCCTATTTTCACCTAGCTCACAATACAACATTGCAGTACTGCAAAACACATTTTAATACAAAAAAAGGCAGTACTTAATTGCAAAAGAGTAAATAAGGGGAACAGAGAAGAGTAGGAGAAATAATCCAGTTTACTATTAATGAACAAATGGTGGATTACAAACTTGCACCAGAACAAAAAAGTTAGCACTGTGAGCAGATGAGCCAAGGTTTCTTCTACACCTCGGAGACAATATCAGTAAAGAGTCATGACAGCAATGTTATTATTTAAGTGGTCTACATGACTGGAAACTGTTTAGAACAAAACTTACTGCTCCATGAACAACAGGAAACAAAACCACTTCTATGCATTGACTTCTTAAACCTAAGTCTGTTTACGCTACTTCTAATGAAAATTTTAGATTCAAACTATTGGCTAGGTTATTTTGCATGCTCATAGAGTAGAGCTGCTGAAGCTTACTATCATCCAGAAATACTGAAAGCAGCCATACTTTGAAGCATCTCTATTTATAATTTATAATTTATATCATGCATAAGCAGAAATAATGTGTCATTTTTAAAAAAATGTTCATCCTTCTGAATTCCAACATCTAGATTCTGTTCTCATTTTTGGTGTGTTTTAACTAAGTTATTTTTATTTATATGCAGCAAACTCTAGGTGATAATAGGTCCTTAGAAGAGAAAAATGTATTTGAGTTCAGCGGGGATAGAAGAACTGTAACTTTAGCAAGCAGGTATGACACATGAAACCAGCAGCATATTAACGTAGCTACAGTGCAAAACATCTATTATGAAATAAGGAAAAAGCTGTGTAAAAGCAGCATAGAAGTGAGTGGTCTCACCTTTGTAATCAAAAATTCATGTTGATATTTTTACATGTGCTACTTCTCTGTACTAAAATGGATGATAAGCCAGAGCTCAGGGCAGGAACAGACGGTGAGATTACCCCAAAACACAGATATATTTTAAGAATACAGAACGACACAGATCAGAAGGAATGTCATTCCTTCAGGAAAAAAGTCCACCAAGGCAAAGCCATTTCACCAGCCCTGGAAACCAGAGACACATTAAGCAGAAAGTCCATAAACACGAAACTCTGCACTGTCACATATGTCGTATGTGATTTGCAATGATGGAAGGTAATTGATAATCTCAGTTCAAGAACAGAGAGTTTAGGTGAGGGGTAATTAGCATTTTAATTGCATAATTGGTAATTATAAATTGCCTGTCTTATGTATAGCATAACTGAAGAGATTATATGACATTAGCTGATATTTCATCTTTTTGGATAAACTACACGGGTTGGTGAATTTAGAGAATCTGGAATTGCATTTTACACCCACACATATTATATATTTTGGTTTTCAATTCCATGGCTGTCCTTTTATTGCCACAGTCAACTATTCCATGTGAAGCAAGTTCTCTCCCATCATTTTGCAAACCTAAAATTTGTCAATAATTTTTGGGACAGAGAAAAAATAAACAACATGACTCTACGATACTGCAGTAGTTTAAAAATGCCTGTGGAATTCTGTCCTCTTCTCCCTCTCAGACAGATTGATATAAATTTCTTCTAACAGCTCTTGAGTTTAAATCCAATTTTTTTTCCAGTATGTGGAAAGGGCAAGAGTTTTAACACATGCAGTTTTAAAGTGCATATACCCACTCTCGCTTGATTTGTCTTTCCACTAATTCTACATTGGTGTAACATTTCTCTACCTCACTCTGAACATTAATCAAATTATGCATTTTCACAGAAGTTCAGCTATACCCATTTCATTACCAATGTTCAAATGCAAACAGTGATCATGTAAGTCTATAACCTCATACTCATCTGCTGCTTTTCCAGAAGCTTGGCAAGACAATTGAACAGGTGCCCTAGAGATAGGACAGTTGCCAGAGTGCTCTGTAAATACACCTTTTCAATAAGTCAATCTGTAAATTAACAGTCAAGAAGCCTTTTAATAAAGTCTTATTATTTTCCTGAAACTCTTTTAACTCTACTCGGAAAATTCACCAGTCATTTGTCAGGATTGTTTGATTCATCTGCATAACCAGTTGACTTATGGATTCAAATATTATGACTACTGAACTACTGAAATCATTACAGTTACTGTTTCATAGCAATTAAGCTGATAAAGATATTCATAGTACATACCTGCAAAGATTTTAACCTTAAGTCTGATGAACTTGCAAGTCAAGGTCTACCTAATTTTCTGTGGGGGTTTTTTCGTATGCAGCTCAGCCAGCAGTAAGCATGCGCTCTGTCAGCAGAGGAACATGCCTCTTCCAGAGGTGCTAAGTCTGCCAAGGGGCTGTTACAGAGAGCACAAATAAGGTATACCCAAAGGATTGCATCAAAGCTACAGTGACTCAAAGAACCACCATTAAGTAACTAATAGAAAAAGTATAAATAGTACAAGAAATTGCCATCACTTAGATTCCAGCTAGGATTAGACCAATGCAAGTAATGAAACTGAAGTGATTTGGACAACCGTCCCTACGGGTGACAGAGGGAACAGACCCTCTGTGCAATGCTGGAGACTACTGCAACTGCAAGTAAACCAGTCAGTCTTCAGCTGCCCTCCAGCTGGGGGGGTCAACACTGGCATAAGGGAGGACACAGCCGTAGAGCACATGTTTTAAGGTGAGAACTTGTCCTCCTCCTACACTGTGGTAACAGCACCTTCTGCGTGTTGCTTCATGCTCCTGCCTGCCTGTCAGGCTGGAACTCCCCATCTGTTGCATTTGGGTAGCTAACACAGCAGCGGGATCTCCTCGTGCACTGCTCCTGTACGGCAATGTGGAAGCTATAAAACCTTGAATCCAGGATTTATTTTCATCCATTTTCTATGGTAGAAGGATTTCTAAACGAGTTTTCACATAAAGAGGAAACAGATCCCACTGCCGCACTACAAAGCAACGATCACTAAGAAGGGTCTCGTTTCATTTCTTCACCAATTCTAAAGCCCACTCGGAGTGATGTCCATTAGTAACACGGCAGAACTAAGTTCTGCACTGGTCTAAATTTCATACTTTACCTAATACTACAGAAAGATACGGCATGAATTCTTTTTAGACTCATTGCTCTATTTCCAGCTCTAATAATTCTAGATCTCAACTGGCATATTTTAAATTAATTTTTTTGTAGTTTAAACCTATTTATCAACAGCTAATTAATGAGGTCTAAATCCTTTGATGACAGAATGATTAAGCTGCGTTTTAACTAATCCATCTTTAATTAAAATGCTGCCAGCAAACCATTTCAGGATGTGTAAAAAAGGACACATTTATAGATGCTCACTCTTTAACTATGCATTATGTAAAGCCAATAATTAGAACAACTCATGATTTCAATTATATTTTAATTACTGTTACATATAAAACATGCTTTAATAGATGTAATGCAATACATTTTCTTTCTTTACAATCCACTAATCATTCCTATTGGGGTGACAACCAAATAAAAGGAAGTTTAATATATGCGCTAGTACAGGAATCTTGTTCTAGCTTTGAGCCAATTCTCTCTCCACTTCTTCTTTGCAGCAGAAAGGTACTTAATTATCTCCAAACCTAAACCACAAACGAATCCCTATAAATCCCTGTTAAAACTCTAAAAGGAGATTAGTGGTAACTGACCATAATAAAGAGAAATGCTTTAACCTTATTATTACACTTGCACGCCTTTGAGTTTCTTCAACTCAAAACACAAGGCTACTAAAAAACCTGCTAGTTAAGGAAAAATATGTAAGGTGACATCTGTACAATTCTCCTACTTCTTTTCTTTACAATTTTAGGAAAAAACACGAGCCAGGAGATGCTTCAGTTGTTGCAGGAGCCATCAATTTTCATTTATTTAGGGTATCCCTTTGCCTCTGTCTGGGAGGTGGGTGGTAGATGAACATAATGTGATGACTGCAGCCAACTCTCCATTATCTGCATTAATGGGAGGCTGAGACTTATAAATATGAAAGTGATAGAAGTTTAATTATTCTTTACTATGGCGAAGTCAGTTTTTAATGCAAATATAGAACAAATTAATTCTTTCTGAATCACAGAGAGTACAGATAGCTGATCAGGAACATTCAATATCCTGTAGCAATCCAACCTTTAAAATTGCATGTTATTACAATAGGTATTTTTTGCTGAGACAACCTAAAATTCAATAAATTAACAGTTATTAAACATGTTTCTGAACTCTGCATGTTCCAAGTAGTATAACACAGAAAATTCAGTCTTAGAGTTTCACTGCTTTCAGTGATCTGAATCTGGCATGAGGAAGCTAATAAGCTTATGGCAGAAGCTTGTACTTTACAAATATTCAAAAAGGTGTATTATGTTATTTCTACTGACTCAGATATGCTAAATTTAATTTTCATAAGCTGATTTCTACTGTTTGGATAGATTAATGAAATTGCTGATATTTCAGTTTATTTCAAGTTTTCTCTGAAAAATATTTAGCATTGAACAAACTCTGATAGTAAGATGCTTTCACATCACAGGCGTCTATGATGAAGTCACTGAACATACGGATATTGAAATACCCGCACAACGAGACTTAAGCTGCTGCATAGTTTGATTTATATAAATCCTCTCATTTCCCTTTTTGTCTATTCCTGCTTATAGAGGAAACTCTTGGGGGCAGGGAATACATTCTTCTACCTTATAAAGTACTCTATCCATTTATATTCTGATTGAATAACAAGACAACAGCTTATTACGAAGAGTATATGAACTGTATCTCCTTGAGAGAGAGCATATCTGGAAAGGTCATTTTGAATATTTAAGTATTCATACTTAACAGATGTCAAGAATAAATGCTAGTGTGGCAACGTGCTTTATCAAGGTTTATCAAGAAGACTCCTGACTTTTTTTAAAAGATTACAGTAGATCTACCTTGGGGGAAAAAAACCCACTCTTAAATGTATTAGGTACGGCATCCAACTGCTGTTCCACCGTATCAGGAGTCTTGCAGTGCCAAGACGAGACAAGCAGACAAATGAGACCGTACCTCCCCACATCACCTGTCCTCCCACCAGGTTACTGTTTTTACTGTCTCTTATGGTGCCTCCTAGTATAAGGCCAAGGACAAATACGTTTAAGGACTGCATGTTGTCATCTTAAATAAGAAGAAATAGTCAAGAAGAAGAAATATTTTAGCTGTTAGAAGTGCTGTGGAAGGACAGTAATATGGCCAATACCACAAATAACATTATGATAGAAGCTAATCAGATATATATGGGTGAAAGCAACAGCTTGCCTTACTTTCAATTTAATTTTCTGATGTATTTAAATGCTAACTATAGTAACTGCTTTTAAGATGGCACTTTGGCTAGTGCGTGCTATGATCTCCTTCCATCTACAAATGCTTTCTACTGAAGCAAGGACGCAGCATGCAAATGCCAGCTGCCTACTTGCTTTCACGCTGAGCAAGTCTAATACACCGGAGTAATGCAGGAAGGGAGAGGTGACTAACATTTTCTCATGGGGATACTTTTTTGGAGGAGCTCATGCCAGACAATTTTACTTCAGGAAGAAGGAAAGCTGCAACCCTGCCTGGATCTCCCATGTGCTTTCTGAAGTAATGCAGTGCATTGCTGCTTCCCTAGCAGAGAACATGCAACTAAATACTGAAAACCTGGTTAAGTATTTCAGAATCATCTGGTTAACTCCAGAATAGTATCCAAATTTTTCTTAAAATTGCATTTTCCCTGCCCCTAGAAGCCTAGAGTAAGATGGTGTGTTTGGCTGGGTCTGCTCCCAGATACTGTATCATCAAAAGAAAAGTTTTCCTGGCTTGTGCAGATAAATGACAGATCAGAGATGTCCTTCTCTAATCTTTCTGACCATGTTTCAAGGGTCCTGGTCATATAAAATGAGTGAATAGCTGCCCAGAGGACTACACCATTTACCACAAATTACTTCTTTATGGAAGAATCAATTTTATAGTCTCCTGAATTTCAAACACTTGCCCCTCTTCAATTCAATGGAATTACTCTTTTGAGAGCCAAGCCTGAGATAGATGACTACAAGGATCTACTCTTGGGGCTATGAACTATCTGTTATAAAAATCTAGAGTGGACTTATAAGTCTTTGAAAAAGACTCCAAGTAAAGAAACATGTATCAACACTTTAACATTATATGGCTAAAAGTGTCCAGATTAATCTGTTGAGTCTCCAACAATCTTCTGTCCCAACGGACCAGAAAGCTAAATTCAAGTCAATCTAATACAACAGAACCAGAAAGTGTTTTCAAGAGACAGAAGAGGCTATGCTCCCCTGCATGCTGTCCTGGAAACTCCAACATGCATGTTTTCCTGCTCATGCAGGGAGAATTTTGCAAAGCTAAACTCAGGAGAATAAAGCTTTAAAAACATATTAAATAATTTCAGCTCCTAAGACGACAACATGCAACTTTCAAAACAAATGCATTGCAAGACATGGGGAACAAAATGAAATGCATTCAGCAGAGATGATTCCAACAGCTCTCAAGCTCTTGCAGTCTCAAGAAGAAATCCATAATGCTGATCGTGGTTCCCTTCGTCCACGCTGCGAAGTACAAATCATCACTCAGGTGAAAGCAATGGGAAAGTACAGCCTCAACAGAACTTTCAACAATTCAAGCTGTCACACAGGGCTTGACAAATCCACTTGCCTACTCATAAGTGACACACAGAAAATTCCCCAGCTTAGTGCTCATCAGTTTCTGCAGATCCACGGCTTTTATTAGAGAGAATTAAAACCATAAGGATTAGAAAGATGACATCAACCAACTATAAGTGAGCCTAACATTCCACCACATGCCTAAAACTCTGAGGATGTTTCAGTTAATCTACTCCTAGCATTGCAGAACCTTCAACAGCAGCAATTAAAACAGGAATTCCAATAGTTGGCCAACAGTACAATTTTTGGATCTGTCAAAAAAAAAAAAAAGAAAAAAAAAGGTTTGTCCTCGTGCTGGATGCATACTTAGGGCTCGAAACTGCTCATGTCAAGAAGTGAAACTGCACAGCAAAGTCACATCTGGTGGGAGGCATAGTCATGCTCTTGCACCAAAATGGCATCACCTGTTCCCTCTGTACAGATTTGTTACCCCCCAACCACGGCTCCTTCTCCCTAAAGGCGAAGGCACACAGGAAATCAGGGTGGCATGCAGAGGCAGCACTTGCAGGACAGCAGCTCCCAGACTAACCCCACAAGGTCTGCGGTGCTTCCTGCTGATGTAGATGAACAATCGCATCCCCAAAGACACTGGGAAAAATCTACAGTCATGCTGCCCTAAAGCATGCCCCAGGGTTTAATGCCACATCCAAGCAGCACTGGGTTGATCTATAAAATTCTCAACACTTGTTTCTTGTCTTGCAAACCTCTGCAACAGGGATGTGAGCAGCTCCAATAGACAGTCCAGGATGCCTACAAGCCATAGGCCTTAACCCTGCCAGGAATGTAAAAAGTGTTTTATTAAACACTTCTTGATTCAGGTGGCAATTATCTTTTCACTAGTATATTATACCTTTCATCTGCCTCTGGAGGTGCCTACACACAGAAGAGGTAAAGCTCTTTCACTGGATTCAGTAAACTTACAAGACAAAGAGAAACATGGGCTTTATTTGCTGTTCCTCAACTGACAAAGCAAGTAACAGATGAGATCAGTGCTGAAATGCCATAAGCAGGCTACAGGAGCAGCCACTTGTACCATCAGATTTGACAGGTCTCCACAAACACAGGGCAAAAAGATCTGGCTCATGTGCTGAGCGCCAGAGGACCAACACCAGGGGGGATGTTAGAAGACCAGGACTTGGTGTTGAAGACCACGGCACATCAGGGAGCAGTGAGGGCTGCTGAATTCTCTGAATTCAGGGTAAAATATAGGAAACATTGACCACTGGTTTGCTCACACACACACATTTTTACACTTAACTTGCCCAAGTCCTTACTTAGAAAAGTCTTTGCCAAAATAAGCTGGTTTTCCATTTAAAAAGTGCTGATTTATAAGCAGGTAGAATTCACGATTTCCCTTTGTTTATGGTTTATATCTTACCTATGTACCTCAGTTTCTATTTAAGTTTGTCTGGCTTCACCATACAGCTATGAAACATGTGGGGGCTTTTTGTTGAAGTGCCCAAGTAGCCCCCAACAGTACCTGTACACTCTTTAAAGGATTGCCTGTATTTACCAAAATGACTATTCTTTGATAATTCTGTGTGTATGCACTCTTACTTCTCAAGAAAAAAAGTGTTCCTTGCCATCACTTTCAAATGGAGCTGACATTAGAAGACATTAGCTGTGACTTTCTACACAGACATCAGACGCAGAAGTACTAGAGAGAGAGATTTAAAAAACATTACCTTGGACTAGATTCATTCCCCCTGCGGTAATTAAGCCTTTGTTCTGATGTATATATAAAAATCTCATTAGCTGTTTCTGAGAGAGTTTCACTACACAGAGGACATGTTCAGTTGTTTTTAAACTCTCATGTCTAAATTATTTCCAGATCACAAGGCCACTATTCTCTAGCTTTCTTCTAAATTCTTTCTTCTTAAACTTATGACCTCTCTCTTGTCTATATTAAAAATTTTTATATTAATAAGCTCAGCTGATCAAATGATCCAGATCTTACTGCTCAACCTCCCCATCATTTTGATGGCCTACTAACTCTCAAAGGTCTACATCTATATGATTTATTGGGATCTAGAAATTACTTCTGAAGTCAAATACAATCGGATTTAATATCAACTCCTTTGTAACCCCACTTGTGAAAGAAAGAACAAGTGTTAGAAGATGACTCATTCCTGACAACTACTTCTGTCAGTTAGCCAGGTTTTAATCCATTTAATGTGTACCTTATAAATATTGTATGGCAACTAATCAGAATGTTGCGTGATAATAAGTCAAATGCATTATTACTGAAGGCTAAGTATATTACAGCCACGGAGTTAACTTTATCAACTAAATGTAATCTAATTAAAAAAATTAAATCCAGGTTTCTTTAATAAGATGTCCTTCATAACACCACATTAACTCAAATTAATTAAATACTTGTCCTCCACTACTGGAACCTCATATCCACACTGTCATAGTTGCCACGTAAGCTTCCCTCATCAGGAATTGAATCTGGTGTCTCCCGTAACCCCAGTCTGCACCTACTGGTTGTTCCCCTTCCCCCTGCCCCAAGTGTAAACCAGAACCAGATGATCTGCTAAAATTTAAACCACTTTTTAGATCTTCTATATTGCACACATATATCAGTATTAAAATAGTCAGGAAACAGTAACAGCAAACAAAGATAATTCATTTTCTCATGAAACGAACATGCACAGTTTTTCACTTTTAATACTACATCCACTGGAGAAGCAATGGAAGTGTTAAATGAGATCCGTCTACATCATGGATTCATTTAATAAAGTTAATCATGAAATTATTTTTATATTCAAGAACATAAATGTGATATATTTAAGCAACTGATACCTAAAAAGCTAATTTTAATTCTTCACTTTTCATGTATATTTTAAATTGTTTTTTAAAGGACTACTTCTTTAACTACAGATGTCAGTTGGCTGGTAATTCCACCAAACAAATGACTTTTCCCCCTCATTTTTGAGTTCAGTCACTTTTATTTGTCCCCAAGTATTCAGCAGAAAGCAGTTACATCAATAAAAAAATGTCAATTTTGATCTGCCTCATGAGATGCAACAGCTCCAGATAGATTTTCAGTCAGAAGACAGGGTGACTAGAACAGCTATTATTAACAGCCATTAGACAGAATGGCAGGACCAGAAGACAGCTCCCTAGATTTAGGCCGGATTAAGTGGATACTGTACGCAGACAGACCTTCAAGCACCATAAATAACTTTAAAACTCTACATTGCGGTTGAACTCTCTCTGCTGTCAGAATTGGTTAGGTCACATCACATGAGATGGTTTACAGCAAAGTGACAAGCACTTTGCTAAATGGCAAACTGCATATAGCTTATCATAATAAATTAAAATTACTTAATACAGGTACTTGAGCAAAGGTCTACAAGAACGAGTGAGGTAAAGGAGACTGTTTGACATAGAACTAATCAGAAAATCACTATAGGAAAGGAGAAAAGACAGCAGCTTTGCTAAAGATATCACTGGCTTTTAAATAACATTTTCTGCTTCTCCCCTGTGCTATCTAATCATGCTTTGGTTTTACGCCATCTGTACTTATTATGGACTAGTCAAATAGAAATAATTTTTAATTGGGCAGATGCCCAAGTTTCATGACAGATAAAGGATCATGGGTAAATACCCACTTTTCACAAGCCAAAGACAGGACATCACGATTATTCATATTAAGAAAGGAATCAAAGCCAACCTCTGCAACTAAGATGTTATGTGGCAGTTCTTGATTCTGTTTAACAAAAAGTGTAGTGATCATCATAGCATTTAACTTTCCTTTTCCTTTCACACTTGTGTCATTTTTTTGCCACCATGCATCTCAAAAAAACCCCAAACAAACCCCCCTGAAATATAGAGCAATATAAAACTGAAAAGGACTTCAAACCCAAATAAACTTAACCCAAATGGCTACTGGAGAAGGGCTCAAGTGATCACAGAAATGCTGCCATTTCTTCTTTATTATTAATATGTTTCAAGCACCCCTTATTGCCCTCTGAAGCTCTAGGTTTGTATTCTGTAGCATTGCAGCATTCGTAATAGAACAAATAATGGGAAAATTACTTTTACTCAAGAATTTCATGCTTTCATGCTAATTACCTCTATGAACTCCAAGAAAGTCCACTTTAAGCAGCATTCTCCTAGCAGGATCCTGCTTGGGACAAGAGGCAGGAGCGGTTCTTCCTGAGGATCTGCCTTTGCCTCTGAGCTGCCCCATGCTTACCCCACCAAATCAGTGACCTGCATGATGAACCTACACTGCTGTGCACCAGTTTCTTTAACATGGTACTAGGGAAGAGGACAGCAAGCAGGTTGCACAAACTTCTGCCATTCCATTTCGACAGGAGCATCTCTTTATGCCACTCCTGGATTATTAGTAAGGCTTTTAAATCACAACTAACTGAGAAGATACAAGGTCATTTCAGAACGCATCTAAATATCTTTGAAATTTAAGCCCACATCCCCAAAATACTAAAGTGCTGATTCATACTCTATCCATAAAGATGTGATTGCCTTTAAAAATCCAGCCTTTAAAAGCTGAAATTATAGTGAAAAGGCACTATGGAAGCGAGCCTACCACACTTTTCAAAATTGAAACCAAGGTCTTTCCTTACATTAGCAGCAGTTCCTTTGATAATCTAAATTGAAAGGAATCCAATATATTTTTCCTTCTCTAGCCTTACTTTTAATTCCCTGTTAGCTTGGATAACAAAAACAGATGAATCCATTTCACTTGCAGCTTCTTGCACACCAGGCGAGCTCGCCAGCCCCCAACACAGCCCGAGCCTGCCTTTGGGAAAGCACAGTTCCTCCGGGCTTCTTCAGGCAAGTGAATTGAATTATTTCTACCAGCCTTCATTAGAAAAAATGGGAAAGGAGAGGCTTAAGGATAACATTTAACAATTGCAGTGACTCTGTGGGAAGAACACAGATTTTTAATTTATCTTTCTGAATTTCTAATAATTGCAACTGAAAATGGACACCTTTGTTAAAATGCACACAACATGGAAATAAACTGCAGTTCTCCAAACTATTTTGTTTACTTTCCTACAAAATAATCAATGCAAGAAAAGCTCTTTAAATTGCTACAAGTCATATTTTCCAAGTGTACAAGTGTTCACATTTTCATCTTCTTGATCAAAGCTAGTCAAAACAAGATCAAGATGTACAAAGCTCTCCCACAGCTACAAAAAAAAAAAAAAAAGTGGTACTTTTTCTTCGTACTACTATTTTTATAATACATTTTATCATGTTTCTCTTCAGTGAGTTTTCTACATAGTCTTGCAAAACTCCTTTACAAATACTCCAAGCTTTTGGGGGAGAATAAAAAAGTTTCACCTATTTATTCCAGCTGCTTTCAGTACTTGCAGCCATTACCGCACCGGGGAGAACTGGAATTTAGAGACTACCCAGACTCATGTTCCTACTCCATCATTTACCAGCAGTTTAATTTTGTTCTCCTTATATTCACTAACCGTGTTAAGAATCTTTAAAAACAAGTCTACCGCTCCTTTAATTAGTAATTTCCTGAGTAGTATTCTGGTTTTCTTTTACCTCTTAATGACTAGCAACAACAAAAACCCCTTGTAATAAAAGCAAATGCAATTAGCTTAACAGAAATCTGGAATTCAACCTTAATATACCAAATGAGCATAACTGCGGAAGCTGTACATTGCATTTGAAAGGGAAGTGGGCCTTACAGGTGGCTTTTGGGCACATTTCAGTATTATCACAGAGGAGCAAGAGATCCAGCTGAGGGTGGCCATTTGCTGTTACAGGTACCGTATGGAGAACTGGAGCTTCTGCTCTGTCTCCACAGAAATGATTAATAATGAAAGGAAAAACATAAAGTAGTCAAAGAGACTTGTTCAGCATCTCCTGGCAGAGCTCAGTACAGAAACACATTTTTAACTTCTGGTCCAAGCCTTAGCCCCCGGATACGCTGATCCTTGCCCCAGCTGGTCGAGTTGGCAGTGTCTCAGCTGGCAGTTTTCTTGACTTGTTATTAGATGAGCATTTATTATAATTCTAGTTTTCTGTTCTGTTCTCATATGACAACTGTTGTGCAAGGCAAGTTCATCTACTCCCATTAGTGAATTACCTGTATTAACAGTATTAAAAACCCTAATATTTTCATACCAAAGGATGTATAGGGGGAGGCCTTCATGAGGCTATGCATTGTCTCACTGGCACTTACTTACTGATGCTTTGATACACTCGCACCTTAGCCTCAGAGAAAATCATACATTTAGGCCAATATGTAGTTCATTTACTAAGGATTCTCATGTGCAATAAATCCTTAAATAGGGAATACCACTAGACTTCACAGAAAATTAATCTGATACAGTCTCCTAGTTGGAAAAAGTATACAATATTCTACGATCTACCTGGTTTTACTCAGAATAAAGATAATTATATAAGCCATATACAGCTTCTGAGTTTGCTCTCTACAATTACCAAACTATTACCTCTCTTTGAATCTTCTTTGAATAAAAAGAAGGAATAAACAAACAAAAAGGCAAACAAATAATATCTTACCAACCTGATGAAATCCTAGTGGCTTCTCATACTCTCAAAAGTAAAATGCTATCCTTTTGCTTCCCATTTCCCACTCTCCTTTCCTAAAACCCCTGATTAACATGAAGAATCTGGTTTTGTTTTTGCAACTTCGTGATTTACTCTACATCAAACTTTTCCAATAACAGTGAGTTCACATAAAATTTGTCTGTGTAAATTCTTTGATGGCTAAAGATCATGTCTGTATTTTCTTGTACTTGCTATTAGGTTTAGTAGCTTTGTCAGCATTCCTCTTCCCTAATCCCTTCGGACTTCTGTATCTTTCAACGAAGTCTCCTCGTAATCCTGCACTCTGACTTAGAGCAGCATTTGCTTTCTCTAATCACTCTGAAAATCAAGACCTTTGAATGCGATTATGGATACTGGTTTTTATGTTGCCTAGACTTCTATGACAAAGGATCAGAACTACACACCAAATCCCCACTAAATCTTTGTGGGCTGCTGAGGCATTTTCCTGCAATATACCATTCCCATTTGTATTTACTTATACTGAAATCTGGGGTATGCTGCTTGGTTGTTCTCATTGCAGTGGTCCTCACCACTGTGCTGCAAGAAACAACCCAGTGTTCACAGGCTGTTTATGGCACGCAAACTTTTTTTGCAGACTACAGGTGCGCATACCAAACCCTTGGGTAGGAGTAAGTATCATGGCAACGGCCAGACTCGCTGGCATTTTCCTTCTCACCTCTGCAGATACGGATGTTTAAGAGTTTAACAGTCCTCTGTCAGTCTCTTGCATGTAGATCAGGAGGGATAAATGGGGAAAAATGGGTCTTGCCAAGAAAAATTTGGCAAAGTTCACGTGTCTTCTCTCCCTGAAACTGTGACCGTAGGACTGGGACTGCCAGAGCCTTCAGAAGCTGCTAATAATCTCACCGGGCACTGTCACTCCAGCCACCTTTTGAGAGATGTGTTTCATACCTGTAACGACAACTCCCAAAGCTGCTAAAGCTTTTAAGACACTGTGCTCCATCAGGGCTTATTTAAAGTAATTTTAAATATTATAGAGAGATAAATGTGTGTGTGCGTACACCCCCATAAACTGAAATACATGCAAATAATATTTTAAACATACGTATAAGCTGGCTAGAGTACCTGAACTTCATTCTTCTTTCACCCACGCAGCCTGTTTCATTATATCACACCTTTCAGAATTTCCATGATAAGTATTTCTAATAACATCACCAGCGATGAAAACCCATTTTGGAGGCTAACTAGTGCTATTTAAAAATAACAATATTCCTTTTGGTCTCTTTCCACCCAGCTGGTATAAACCCTCATTAACAAAGGTTTTGACAGCCCACGTATCTGCGGAAAGCCCTCCTGAATCTTTCTGCACTTTGCAATATTGAACAGAAAAAGCTCTGTGCCAAGTACCCAGATCTTGAAAACACTCCTGATAACTTCATTTCTTTCAGAATTTAACCATTCAAAAATCACTGTCTTTCAGATCTTAGGAGGTCTTAAATTCTCCCTGTAATAACAGGTTGTCATTACTTTATGCTTTTAGAAAGACAAAATGTTGAGTGGGAATAAACAAAGGATCAGGCTGATAACAAGCAAAATTCCGAGCTCAGATATTTTTAATTTCCATGCTAATCTCAATTTTTTTCAGCTTCTCTACTTCATAAATTTTTTATTTTTTTTTAACCAAACTCCTTTCACCATTATTTTCTGAACTATCCTCTCTCAGGTTCATTACTGCATATTATAATCTGTCCACAACACTTCTATGAAACAAATATCCCAAATAGTGGGACAGATACTATGAGACACCTTTCCTTGTTTTACTACATTGGATGTGGCTGAAGAGAGAGTAAAAAAGATGGAAAAGATACAAGTGAAGAGGGAAGGGAGGAGGAGGAAATAAGGATGCTTGCAGACTTGCTCTCTGGTGCAATTTAAATAGCAAAAAGGGAAAGATAAGTAAAAAATAAAATTAAAAAGAATAAATACCAGTTATTAGGCTGGTTCTTCTGAAATAGCATGCCTCCATAGGCATTTCAGAAATGGCTGCAAGCCAAGTATTTTTAAGCAATTTCAAAGAAACAAGACATGAAAACAGAGATGTTAAAAATGAAGCTGGAAATTCAAACTGATGTCTAATGCCATTATAAGTCTGGAAAGCAAGAGAAGCTATAGTTTCAGCCATGACTCTCTGCTGATACGTGTACGGGAGCCTCACCAGAGCTCTGCTCTCTGCTTCGAACTCCACGTCAGTAGCTGGAAACAGTCATGGTTGGTACTGAATTCCCATGTTACCTTTTCTATCCATCCCATTCAAAAAAAGAGCAGCATGTAGCACGCATGTAAAAAGCCGTAGTTTCAATTCTGAGCAACATATATTCAGTCCAGTGTGCAATACTATTTAACATGTATTTTTAGAGTAGTATCTTGCAAGACAACAGTTTGAACTATTTGTTCAAGGAAATGTCATTCCTATCAACAGTCCTATTGTTTGGACAGTCACATCAGACCACTCTTTCACAGCAAGAGGCAGCACGAGAGTTTCAAGGCCAACATTTCTTGCTGAGTCTTTTGCATAAGATCAAGTCTATATTGGGAAAAAATACAGCTTCCCCCCCCCCCAATTCTTAACGGCTTGCTTTTTTTTTTATTATTCCTTAAAAATGTTCCTCAGCACAGATTGAAAGCTTATGTTGTTCACGCTCAGACCAGCGTTACTCTGCAGGGTTTATATCTCAGAGAGGCATACTTCTGGAGAGTTTAACAGATACTTCCTTATAACAATACAAATCAGCAAGACTGGTGGCTATAAAAAGTATTCTTGTTCGCGGTATGCTGTGTGAACATTACTTTTATCAAAACCACGTGCCAACTCACCCTACAAATAAACTGCAACCTCATAAAATTGTCAAAATTGTATCCCTTAGGAACAACAAGAGTTTGATTCACACGCACCTTCTGCATTGCAAAATATTTCATATTTTGTTTCTCCTATGTAAAGTGTAATAGGCTACATAATTTGATTTATACTTCGGGGATCCAGTACATTTATTAACTATGTAAAAGACAGTGCATCAAATATTTCACAGTTTATGTTCCAAGTTTCAAATATTCCTGATACTGAAATAATGAATGGGTGCAGGCAAGAAAGCATTGGGGGAAAAAACCAAAACCCCAACAACAAAAAATAATTGTCTGCTGACTATTGCCAGCCTAAATCATTATAGAGTAAAGCAGGTGCCAGACTGGGGAAAGATTAAGAGCTGAGACACCCCCCCCCCCCCAAAAAAAAAAATTAGCTTCCTGATGAAGTAGTAACTTTCTGGTATGGGGCAGGGAAACATTTTCATTCATTCCTATACCATCATTTACATTGAAATTAATATTCCTACCTGAACTTAAAAAATCATTTTATTATGAATAAAACATAAAATTGATTTATTCAAAATACAAAGAGGAAATAATGCTAGATACATAGTTACAATGAACGAAAATCTTACCTCAGTTCACAAATTACTAGTTTTGGAAATGAACATCATATATGCAAGTTAGTAGCCACGTTTCAAAAAAACCCCCCACAAATCTTTGTTACAAGTCACATCAGAAGAGTCTGCCACCTGCACTGAAAACCCCTGAAATTATGTGCATGTTAACATATGAACACTGACATTGAGAGCACTCTGTGCACACGACGAGTTAAACCTGTAATTTGGAACAATTCTTTCCTTTTTTCAGATGATGAAACACAAGTTTTCTGGATTTTAATAGTAAATAAATTGTTCTGAGTAGTGGAAACAACTGCTATAATACACATATTAAAACTTTAAGATCTTAAAGATCAGCTGTTCAATACATCCCAGTTTTACTAATGTACCAAAAAAAGCCTGTGCATGTGAACAGTAAACCCCCAGATCCCCAAACAATAGTATTGCCCCCCTGGCTATAAAAATGACAAACTACATCCACAGTTGCAGTACACCCAACCTCTGTAACAGATTATATTTAAAATTGAGCAATGCACCGAGGCAGCTATTAGTCTTTCAACTCAAGTGTCAACTTCAAACAAATTAACAACCGAGCAGTCTCAACCAAATGGTGTCTTGACAATTACAAACTGCATTTCTAAATCCAAATTTCAGCACAATATTCCTGAGTAAGTTTTCTGAACTGCAGCGATTTACTTGAGTAAAAAAATACTGCCGCATGTGGTTCCGAAATATTCTGCAAGCTATCACATCCACTTCACCATCCAATTCTTTAATGAAAGACACATACTGGAGATGAAAGAAAAGGAGATCAGAGCAGGAATTTCATGTACAAGAGCTGAAAGTTACATCACACATGCAACCCTTGTCAAATTCCTCCAACTACACCCATCTACACACAATCTATAGTGAAGATGAAACTGAATATTCTCCAAGAACCAGCGTGAGGTGAACCGTAGCTCAGCTTGAATCTACAAAGGAATTGGCCAATAGTTGAGATTTTTGCACACTATCATCCGTTTTCAGCACACACTCTTGGAATTAGAGAAGACAAGTAAGTAGACAGTAACAACTAATTGTATGGCCCTTTCCTTTCCCTTAGAGGTTTATTTTTTTTCTCTTCAAAGCTTTATAGATTGATTGTAAAGCCAGGCTGTAAATCAAAAGAAAGCCACTACTCATTACCTAGTTGGAATTTCCTGGGCTCTCACTGTGAAGCTATTTCTCTGCTGTTTGATCTCAAGGCCACCGGCAACGTCTACCAAGCGCATTACCTATCATGGCAGCTGATTTTTTCCCAGATCTCTTTTCAGCAGCTTGATGAATTTCCACCTGCTTCCAGTTCTAAAGAGAACCACCAAGATAAATGATTCATGGATTCAAAATACTTGTTCAGGTTGAAAAAAAAAAAAGAAAAATATATGTAAAACCAGCTAGGAGTGACTCAGAGTTAAAGAAAATGGAGTGCATGGTCTACTGGTGTAGACCAACATGCCCAGCTGTGATTGCCTACGCTCCATCTGAAAAATAAAGGAAGTAATGCTTTTTTCCAGAAAATGAAGATTTAAAACTACTGTTGCCACTGTAAAAGTTAAGCAAGGAAAAATACATTAAAAAAAATATGCTTCCTGCTCATCCCTATCAGCTTCTAAATTTCTTCCTGATGTATGAAAGATGGCATGGAAAGTTTCATTTTCTGGTGGTTTTTTATCTTTGAAATACCAGGAGAGAACAAGCCGCCTCTTTCCAGTGTTGCTGGAGGGCACTGCTCAAACAATCCACTTCTCTTTTCCAGTCCTTCGCTCAGGTTCTTGCTACGTAAAAGAAATACTTTAAGCCAAGTTCCCATCGCTGCCAGCTTTGAGAAGTCCTGAGCCTGTTTCAGTACAACCAGCGCACATAGCTACGAACGGCAGTCGCCCACCAGCACCCCAGCCCAATGCTGCATGAGCACCAGCAGCTCTGGCAAGGGCTGGGCAGCAGCAGCCCTGGCTGGATGCAAGAGAAGGTACCTGTAGTTTGAACGTATCTCAGGGGTCTGGGGACTCGCACAGTGAGGGGCCACGGATGCTAGCAGAGGGCTAATTAGCAGGTGTGGAAGCAGTGAAAGAAGAAGAATGGCACTTGGTAATGATCTGGCATTTATTTGGAATGACAATGGTGACAGCTGTGATTTGCCATGATTTGTAGCTGTAAACTGGAAGCCTGGAGCCCCAAACCCCATTCAGGTGTTGAGGATCAATGTGAGGCCATCAACAGACCATCAAGATGAACCTGGGACAGAGCACTGCCTGGTATGGAAGAGCAGGACCCCCTACTTGAGCTGGTCCCACTAGCACCCTACACGCTCCCTGCTCAGCCCCAAGCTAGCAACCTGGCACAGTACAAACCTGTAACACGCAACCTTTGTCTCATGCATTCAAAAGTAAAATACTTGATCAGTCTTGACCTACACATGCTTACACCCATTGATTTTTCCAAGCTATCTTTAAAGAATCAAAGCAGTTGCAGAGAGCACAACCCTATCGCTCCCTCTGCATCACCTCACTGAACAGGAGTGGAAAATGGAGCAAGATAAAATGTATAGAGTGGACATTGGAGGAATGAATACACCTGGCAAACAGCAAAGTAATTTAGCTTAAAATAACACACAGGGATCACTCCCACAGTTGTAGGCACAACCAGGGTGCCTGTAGAGAAGCAGTACATTTTGTGTAGAGGAAGTGGGATAACCCACAGAAGGTTATGGAGCTCCACGTAAGAACAAGCCATCTCACCTGAGCTCCATAACATGGTACACGATCTCAGGGCAGTGCCTTTCCCCATAATATTTTGGAATAAACTTTTAGATGTTTGTCATAATATTTTGGAATAAACTTTTGAACTGCTGAAAGGCCTCAAAATCTTTTAAAATTACTTCTTCATACTATTATGCATGCTAAGCATGACTGAACCAAAATCTAGCATACCTTTCCTCAAAAAAAAAACCAACCAAAAACCAACCCCACAAATTTCACTGGAAGTTCTACAGAACAGCTAATAGACATCACTCGTGTCTGCCCACACAAATGAATCTGCATCCTTTAGCTTGAACCCAACAGAAAAAAAATTTCCATTTTTTACTTGCAAGGTCCTCTCCATTTCTAAGGGGGAAAAAAAAAAAAAGTTCTTCACTTAACACTGCCTGAGACTATTTTCAGTGTCACCAATATTTTAAATTTAGAGATGTACCAAGCAATGTAATAAATACAAATCACCAACTAAAAAGTACAAATGAAAGTGACCCTTCCTGTCCTGGAGTTGGTATATTTAGGACCAATTTGTCTTTATGCCTCCGTGCAATATAATGGTGAGTGAAAGGTGCTTCTGGCCATCTCGGTCTTGAACTTCAAAGACAGGTGGCATAACATCCCTCTTCGCATCTCATGACTACTTTCACTTTGCAAAAGCCTTTGAACACATGATGCAAGTTCTATTCATTTCATCACAGTTTTATCACAGTTCATGAGCTCAAAACCAAAGATAATACATGAGAAGATAGAGAGGGCTGGGGGCAGAAAATCTGCTGGGGTTGGATCTGATATTTAAAGTAATAGACAAATATTATTTTAATTTCTGCTAGGAATAATGGACATGCTTTAATTGATAAGACTCAAACAAATGCACACCAGAATTAAGGAAGTGAAAATACATGTGTTGCATCTCTTCAAAAGGATGCACATTCCGCTGAAGGCAAACATTGGCTTGTGGGATCTTACCCCAGATGCTACCCACTGCCTTCTGCACACCGATGGCTAGAAGATGAACATATTCCTCTTGTTCACCAAAACATTTCACTCATGCATACTGAATATCAGACGGTAACATGTGTTCCTAAGCAACCCCATGCTCACTCCACATTCTCCCTCTCTGCCACCAGTAGACAAGAGGTTTTAATCATCAATTCACACTGCACCCAATGTGCAGGAATCCCATCATGGGAGGCTTGGGCGCAGCACTGCATTAAGCAGCATCAGGCAGCTTCAGCCCCTGTTTTGTCTTCACCGAGGCATGCAGACTGTAACTAAAAGACTGCATTGTTACTTTTGAGTTGTTTATAAAGACAAGTTTTGAAAAAAAAATCCTGGCTTAAACATAAAATGCTTGCAAATACAAGCTAAAAATTTGTATTCTTGCCAGCAGGTATGGAAACATTCTTTTAGAGGTACTGAGGGTTAAACTTTTTTCTGACATTTATAATATTCAGTGCTGGAAAAAAATCTCTGCAAAGAATAATTGCTCCCACAGGGACCAATCCATGGGTCACAGTTTTTTGCACCTGACGGCAACAGAGCCTTGAATGAGATTTTCTATAAAACCTAGACTTAAGCTTGCAGCATAATCACAATGTTTGCCCTAGCTCTAGAAGCTGAACTAAAGCACCACTTCTTCAGTGTAATTATTCCACACATGTTCCAAAAACCCATGGGGAAATTTTATTATTCAGAAGAATAAATAGGGTAAAAATAAATGGTTTTTAATTTTAGCCAATTTTTACACTCCTTATGAATTTTCATTTTTCTTACGCAAGTTTAAGTCCATGGGAGAGAGGATTTGCCTTGAAGAAATAATTAAACTTTCATCTTCAGTTATGCTTCTTAGCAAATACATAGCCACCCACATAGCACATAACACACAAGTGCTATTCAGTGACACAAAATGCCAACATAATCACCAACGCTTCATAATCTTCCTTTCAGTATCAAATTGAATATTTGAAGTTTGAACTTCTGTTCAACAACCCAGAGCAAGCAGAAGTGCAGTAAGGGCTTAGGTTAGGAGGAGGTTGGGGTCCCAATATAGAGCTTAATTTGCCCTCAATACTTTTTTGAATACTTGAACTATTCTTAGAGAATAATGCAGTAATTTGTCACATGGGATATGTAAACCTACTGCCTTAGTAGGCAGTAGGTAGTTAAAAGTAGTTAAAAGATTTTAACACTTGATTGTGATGACAATGTCTGAACCAGGTTTAGGCAGCTGCCGAAGTCAGAATTTTTTCGGGAAGGGAAGCTGAGGAAGCAGGACTCCATCCGGTTCAGGAAGACGCAGGCACATTTTACAACTAAGTCCACCCATAACACCTCCTCCAATTCCTGGAAACATTTCAACACTCCTTTCCTAATGCACGCATCAAATAAATGACTACACAGGTGCTCTGCAGGCAGGTCGCAAAATCTGCACGTCCCCGAGCTCATTTGCAAACACGCCGCACCCTGTTCACAAGGTCTCGCTGATCCATTCACCGGCCTCAACCATTCACACACCATCTCTGCAACTGCTGCTCCTTCTTCCCAGAGCTCAGGCTGTTTTCCACCACCTGAGCTGGCTGAAGAAAAGGGCAGAAAGACCAAACATCAACAGTGGAAATCAGAGGTTAATGGAGACTGATGGGCTGAAATGTAAGAACGGATTAATTTTCAATGCTTATTCTGCACTAGGACCCCAGAGAAGAACAGTTTAGCAATCTTTCTAAAGATGTCAAATCTAGCTCCAAGGGCCTATTGTAGGTGGTAAAATCACCACTGATCCCAAGTGCTAGAACCAATATGAAAATGAAACATGAAGTTATACAGAAAACTACCAGAAAGAAGTTACAACATCCATTCAGGAACTCTTTCAAGTAAGAGAGACCTCCTTGCCCCACCAGCCCCATTTAACCAACAAGCTCACCTGACCCAAACAAATTCTACACCTTAGGAAGGGCTCATGGACACAAACCTCTCTGATCTGCAACAACAAAAGAAACAGCGTTGGCCAGGACATTCCTCGGTTAAATGGTTTCTTGTCATACGATACTGACTTCCTTCTCACACAGAGGGACTTCTGATCAAAACCAAATGACTCCTCCCTCAACACAAACATGTCTGAAATCTCCCCAAATCAAAACCAAACGACTCTTCCCTCAACACAAACACCTCTGAAATCTCCCAAAATCTTGCACGATTGGGAAGCCTGAATGCTATTGCCATTTTCGACCCAAACAACACATTAGTCACAGACATGCTGTTGTTCTCCTCCTCCTTCAAACGCACAATGAAAGAAAAAAATATCCTGGAGAGTTGACCCAATCTAATGTATTACACTAAGTGTCAAACCTTACAGAGCAAATCTAGAGATTAGACAGGCAAAAGACTATTAATAAATCACACCTAACATCTTCACACAATCCTAACATTTACAACTTATAGGTACACCTTGCAACCAAACAAATTCACACAATTTTTACAAATTATCTGCTAACCAGAAAGAAGAATGCCTGCCCACTTCTGCCACTCAGTGCTGACCAAGAGGACATAGCAGGTTCATTTTGAAATAAGAAAGCAGCAGAAATCCAGTCCAATACTCCTGAAAGACATCACATTTTATGAGAGGACTATACCAAGTGAGAAGTGATGGCAACTAATGGATTAACTTGTGGAGCGTTCAGATATCACATATCTCATTGGTTCTTTTAAATATACAGGTTTCAGCAAATGAATCAGAAGACACAGAGTCAGTTGTCAGCAAAGCTCTTTGTATATCTCACTTCCCAAGACTGCCTCAAGGCTCAATTTGATCTACTCAGGAAGAGCTGCTGAAAGTAAAATCCAAGCAACCCAGAAATAATGTTGGGTTTTGAGGAGTTCTCAACAGGGGCAAATTCCTTTTAGCAGAAACATCACCTCTACTGTCTAATATCATTCAGGTTCCTCCTCAATCCTAAATTTCACTTAGAATTCATTTTCCATCACTTCTGCCAGGCAATCCAACTCTGTTCTGCCCTGGTGTAGGACTCAGGCTGAGTTACACATGCCAACTCCTGTGCTGCTCAGACAGCAGAAATGCAGCACAGTTAGGCACAAAGACTTCAGCACTAAGCAAACTCCAGTACTCTTGCATCCCTCACTACAGGCAACCACCTGCCACTTTGTTCTTTGCTGCTTTCATCGACTGCTCATACACATTTTTTCAATTATGTTTGTAATCTCAGACCATAAAAGCATAAAGTGACCTAAGCCTGCCATCTCTGAACAACACTTCAATCAAGAAGTGATCAAGACCAAGGTCAAAAAAATTACAACACTTGAGAGCAACACAACATTCTGCAAATGAGACCAAGCCAATCTGCATGGAGAACCAAACTAAAAAAGACTTTCACATATCATCCTGTAATTATAATCCTGACCTTGTGTTTTTCAATACTGCTGATAATGGGTACACTAAAAAAACTACCACCTGCCAAAACAGTACACAGTTCTGCATTTCTTGCCCTAGAGAGACGATGCAACAACAGAAACTCAAACAAAAATCAAACAAAAGAACCATCAGGATAGATGTCAGAAACACTGCTTAATAAGCTGGAAGGCAACACTTGTGCACTATGGTGATGAGGATGCTCTAAAAAACAATTTGGAAAAGAATGTATGCAGGGTGCATGCCAGCAGCAAGGAACAGCGTGCGACACCATGTTATTGATGGACAGTCTTGGTGTTCTACCCGTTTCCTTCAAGTTGGGCTTCTCGACTCTGAGCATGATCACACAGCAATTCTGGTCATCAAAAGATGAGGGCAAACACAAAATTCTGATCTCTCTGCTTTGACAGTAATTAGCAAGAATTACTGAACTAAAGCTCACAATGAAGATAAAGCTTCACATATGGTAGAATCTTTACTTTTGACTTGTCTGAACAAGCATGAACAAAATCCACAGCAAATAATAATCAGTTCAGCCTGCTGTCTTTTAAAACGAGTTCCATTTCACATATCTCCAATCTTAGCTTGTCATTAGTAATGCTAATTAGTTCACTATCTCAATGCCAGACTAGATTCAGTAAAAACTGAGATCATTGCTAATTTGAGAAGAAAGCTTGTTCTTTCCTTAATATAAGTAAGAGTAATACTCACTCTACGAAACACCCACAGAAATTAATATTGCTTGTAATTTTCAATCAGATTCAAAATTTAAGTAAAAATTGCAACTACTTTTTGATATCCAAAAAGATACTAAAAGGGTAATTACAAATTATCATAGCACTAACCAGATTAACAACCCTATAAGGACATGCAATGACACAGCATTTAAAGTGGGGTTATATCTTGCTATGCAAGCAAGCCCAGTTCTGTACGCACGAACATTGCATACATCCTTCCACAGCTCTCTTTCTGAAGGGAACCATTTTCTAAAACCAGCATGGTAATTTTTCTTTACTATCTGTGAGCTGATAGATGGTTTTATTTTAAAGTTTTCACACGGTCCGATTGCACAATTTTTTTTTTTAGAAGATAAAACCCAATTATGTGGAACTTCAATCACAAGTCACAAAAGAGACCTGTGCAATTAAACAGCACTCTTCTACACAAAGAACTAATTAAAGTGACATCCAGGAGGTGAACTAAGCTGTCCTCTACTGAAAGAGAGAACGTATGAGCTTGCCATGGGACCTCCTGCCAAGGGGAAATGCTGAGAGGTTACTGGGAATAGACTGGAACTGCTCTGCTCCCTCCCAGCAGTTAATGGAGTCCACCAACAACCACTATGACCACAAAGACCAGCAGTTCAGGCAAATCAGGTCTCAGGTGTTCCTGTGCCCCCATATTCCCCCTCCCCTGAAGGTTTCTGCCCCCTACATTTCTCCTCTCAGCTGGGGAGAGGGGCAACTGGAAATGGGTGCATGTTTCCCAGGGCTGGGGCAGCTGGAACAAAATCCATCAAAGTGGATTTACCACAGAGCAGCACTTCTAAAGCAGCTCAGGTGCTGAGCCAGGAGGTCTCCACATTCAGGAGGTAATCTTCACCCCCACTTCTGCTGAGTCGAGTGCGTGTACATAGGCATTTGTGCCTCTGTGTGGCACAGAAGAGGAACAATGCTCAGGGGTTTTCTAAACCAATTTTTAAATTCCCATTTATTTTAGGACTATTTACAACCTTAATTCATCTGGATTAGGAAATCAGCAGAGACAGTCTAATTTAAAGCATCAAAGGACCAGCTGTACCTGAGGGAAGATAGGCAGGAGGGGAAGGCTGCAGGAAGTGTCTCTCTGAATCCAGTTGCTCTTCCCTGCAAAGATATTCTATCTGATTTCCCTCTGGGCACTGGACACCTGAGATTCAGTGGCTCACTCAACCCAAGCAATTAGCAGCTACCCAACATGTGCTGTCAGAGCTCACTGAGCTGCCTACCTGGCCCTGGTCCACTGTAGGTCATTTTGTACAACTGTTTTTAGGCAGTTCTGAGTGACCCCAAGCTGCTGTCTCCCACCAGGTGCTTCCCTGGCACGGGTATGAATCCACCGGTTCAGCTAGTCGCTTCCCCGCTGGCCCCAGCACGATCCCTGTTGAACAGAAGTTCCTGGGCCGCTGTGCAGTGTGGACATTTTGCTAAAACCAGAAATGGCTTCTGATTAATTTCTTCCTTTGACCCTTCTATTAGAGCTAGATATAAAGGCAGATAAATAACATCGGGTACAGGATTGTCTCAGAGCCAAAACAACACCCAGACAGTGGGCAGACACCAGTCCTACCAAACAGGCATGCAGAAACAAAGGAAAAACAAATGGATTTTTATTTATTTTTAAATGTGGTGAAAGGCCACCTTCCTCCTCTCTTTCAGATGTTTTTCATGTATTTTAAAGTTTTAAATCCAGCCTTTTGATAGTAGTAACCTACATTTAAAAACCCATCACCTCTAATTGCAAGGTAGCTTTGACAAACCAGGCAGTCAAGCCATTTTCAGGCTACACAATGCTAACCAACTGTTTAAAAAAAATTAAAGGAAAAGAAAATCACATTTCAGTAACTGAGCAGACTGACATGCTGCTTGAGATTAATGGAATCCTGGTCTCTTGTTTAATAAAAATAAATCCTATACACAAATACCAGTGAGGGTCATGGCACAATTCTAACCCATTCCCATGTCAAAAAGCAAATGTAAAGAATTCACCCGTGTATTTTTGTCAGCTGCAATGGGCATTCTTGTTTACTATCCACACACACTTATGTGAACAACTTACAAAGACTATGCTTGAGCTGAAATTCTAAATACAAAAACTGGATCATGAAAAAAATAGAAATATTTTTAAAGATGATTTGCTGCAGAAGTCAGTGACTTTTTCTCAAGAACATTCAAAGAGCAAAATCTATCAGGAGATGGTAAGTGGCAAATCCTGATTAGCTAAAATAATCAGCATTTCACTAAAAGGAAATACGCAAAGGAAAATAAAATTATTCTGGCTATTTTCTCTTTTCTAGTGAAATAACATGTATGTTTTATTTTCAGTTTGTTCCACTGGAGCAGAGGAAAGACAGATAAATGAAAGATGAGAGCCATAATCCATGAGAGCACTCTCAGACTTCCACAGATAGTGAAATTTAACATTGACAGATATGACAGCAACTCATCTCAGTCTAAGCTCTGCTTTGGAATCAGGGACAGCACTAAAATGAATAGGGATAAAGAACTCGTATCAGCCTTAGCTGGTAAGAGAGGCAAGGTGTAAAAATAGTCTGCAAACATTGTAAACCAAGAAGGAAAAACCTCTCTAGCCACCTTCTTGCCATTTTCTTCTTTAAATTGTTGCTGTTACAGCAGAGTGGAGTTTAAGTTTAGTATTAACTACTACAAAATCCTCACAATTATTTGTATGGTTGTATAGCCCTAAAAGATCCACTGCACTATATACAGAGGGGGCAACAAGCTCTTGTCCTGGGTGGCACATGCTCTGAATAAACGCCAACTCCCCCCTCTACAGCCACATCTGGAGAACCAGCATCACACCCAGGCACCAGCTCACTGGTGGCAACCAGCTGCTGTGAGATCCGGGAACATATAGAGATGGAACATATATTGCCCTCCATCACTTGCACCAACCTCAGCACCAACGCATTTAAAGTCATAAGAAGGAAACACAGGCAACCCTTACAAAGAGGAAAGCAGACACGCAGAGATGAAATAGCTTCCCCTAGCAAGCTGATAATAAAACCAACAGTGCCTGAGCAGTGCCCGAGAGCTACAGGATCCCACATCCTCTGAGCAGGTATGGTCAGATTCTTCTTACTTTGCTGCTCTTACTGACGGAAACAACATACAAAGTGCTGCTACCCACCTGTGACACCGCACAGCGCACTGCCTGCCCTTTACACTAGGTAATTGCTCCTTTGTTTTAAAAGAGCCCACTCTACAGGATCAGGATCCACGTTTTTGGATTCTAGGTACTGGAATCACAGTTATTTGCATGGTAACACTCAGGTGCTCCTGTGCTCAGCAGCTGCAGGGGGTTCAGAGTCAAATCTAGGCAGATCTTGGCCAAGGGAATGAGCACGTAGGCTTGGTGTTACCCAGCACCATCAAGGCAATGATGACTACATTGTCATTTAATGAATTCAGGACCATGCACGTGCTCCTATCACAGGACAATTAAAAAACAGGATAAAACGCCACAAAAACGGGCAATGCAGACAATAGCTACATGTCCAATACTCTTTACGTAGAAAGCTGCTCTTCTGTTGCTACAGAATACACTTTCATATCATTCCCAGTCAAATCAACAATTCCAAGTAGCCATCCCAATCTTAAAATTGTTCTCTTCAATAAAAAAAGGGAAGAAATGAGAAAATGCACAGAAGATTCAGAACTTCATTTGGTAAATACTAAGCAGATGAATAGGCAACTCTCTAGAAATTGATAAACACTGATCTAGAGAAGATCTCTCCAGCGCTTTAGAGCTTCCTGAAACAGATGATTGTAGGTCCTAATTAGTACTTTCAGTGTGTATGTATATATCTATATATACACACAAAATGATTTTGTTTATATATATATACACACTTAAAACAGCTTAACTGAAATCACAGTTTTCACTTCTAGAGCTGAAGAGATTTCTTTTATCATTTTGCTGTATTTTAACAATATATTCACTGCAGAGCAGTTTCATAATTAAAAGCATTTAATTAAAGAAGATTAATTAAACATGAGATAAGCACACATACTAAACAAACTACTTCAGAGAAAATCCAAAATCTGACCTACCAAAATGACTTTATATGCAATTACACATGCTGTGAATTACTGTTTGTAGATAATTGCCTTGGCTGTCTCCTTAAAGTCAACCGACCACATATTACAGTTAAATAACATCAAACCAAAAAAAGAAGTCAGGGCTGATTGGACTTGCAGTTAAATGCGTTCATCTTTTAAATATCTCAGCATTAATGCATTACTGGTTCAAAATAATTTACCAGTGGACCTTAATCAAAGAATACTTCCAGCATATTTCTGAAGCTAGTTTTCAACCCTCAAAATAAAACATACAAAATAAAACATATCTAGAGATTTCTCCATAATTTACTTAATTTCATTCAAATTACTTCTCAGAGAATAATCCCAATCCTAGAAATATAACTAGCTTTATATATTGTTGACTCTTAGATACATTTCTGAGAGTATTTTAACATGTTCTTGCTGTATGATACAGTAGAAGTAAAATGACTCATTTTTTATACAAAGGCTGCTTAACCGAATGAACAAAGAAAAGGCAGCGCTTAGGTCCTACATGTAGTAATGGAAAATTTTAATTGCCTTTGGGATCTCTGGCATTATTCTTCCTAGCAGACAGGGTCAGACCAGCTTTATACCCAAAACCACACATGCTATACTCCACGATGTCAAAGAATGAAGTAAAGCAATATGAAAGGGGGTTTATTTGCTACATTTCAAGAGATACCTATATTCATTTCAAAAATTCACAATTTCACAATCATCAGCGGGAACTACAAATGCACCTGAGGAAGAGGGCCACACAATTCAGAAAGCTTTCACAAAGGGGGTGAAACACCAGAAAATGAAAAACTTCATTAACTTTTAATTGATCTGTTAAATACAAGTGTGAATACTTTTGATAAATCTATAAAGACTAAGAATTTTGGTTCTCTGCACCATCTGATTTCAGATGTACCAAAGCTGCTGAATGCAAGCTATCTAACCTTTTGACCAAAAAAAAAAAAAATTAAAAAACCTCTACTATTTCAAAGAAAATCAGCTATTTTTGAAAATTCCCTTCTTAGACTACATTAATGGGTTTATCTGCATACAGAGTAGAGATTTTCTACACTTGTCTAGCTTCATTTATAAACATTTCAACTACAAATTTCTTGTGGTAGAAAGAAAGGTGTGGAAGTGATGGGTTTACATTTTTAGGAACCTTTTCCTCTAAGCAATATGGAAACAGAAAATGGAGCAGGGGTGAATTCCACCAGCAACAGAAACTGAAGTTCTAATTATAGTCTCCAAGGCAGACGCTACAAAGGTAGTCTGCCAAGACCTCTTTCGTTACTGAAATAACCCCAAACTCTTTCAAGAAGTGTAATCTATCAAGACATATGGAAGAACAGAAGGCAATTCTAAATAGGTTTAATAGACAGTTGCCTAATTTGTTGTTGTTTTTTTTTTTAATTTGAAAGACACAAATAATCTTTTCAAAAGGTTGATGTGTATGGAAGAAGCTAGCCAGAGAAGAATGAAAGTCCTGGAGTGAAAATGCAATGTACCTCACAGACTTACAGAAGACTGTATATATATATGTACTTGTTCCATGACATTTAAACCAAACTGCTGGGATCATGACATTTAAAATCACTTGAGAACAAACTTGGAAATTTGGATTGGAAATTGGATTACTATTGACTTCCAGAGCCAAAATTTCACTATCAGCATACATAGACACAAGGTTCATTAATGAAGGTAATAGGGGAATGTATACACCACGGGTTTTTTCCCTGTTACCTGGTGGTATATGTAACTGCAATTTGAAGCACAGTCAAATTATAAGCATAAGCCTATAGAGTCTGTAGAAATTTAAACTGCTTAAATGCAACATTAGTTTTTCCATATTGCGTATGTTCCAAGGGCATTATTTGGTTTTTGAGCTACCTTGAAATATGACAAATATTGAGGTCACTTTGTTTTCCCCTCACCGGGCGCTGAACTAGCCTGCTTACCAATGTTTGAAAAATTACCATCACGAACCAACAGTAACGGAGATATGACTGCTATTTTATATTTCTTCATTATGAAAATTCTTTGACAATTGAAAATGCTGTATGTGAGCTAAAAATAAATGGACTTGGTGATCAAAACTGTGCTTTATAAGATAGGCTGATAATGATCTAATGTAAATATTGATTTAAAAGAGGAGGAAATGTTTTCCTTGTATCTAGACACATCACTACTGTATCAGTTAGGAGCAGCCAATCATTCCTATATATGCCTCTACAGCATGTTTTCTTCAACATAACAGATACATGCTGTATTCTTATTGACTTCTGAACAGCTGAAGTAACATCCGTTACATTTGTGAGATGAGCTCCTTGTACAGGCTAAGTACAGGTAATGCCAACTTGTAATTGCAGGCAAAATGTAATTGAGCACAGCCTTTTATAATGTTCTTAAACACTCATACATGCAGTCTTCTAAGCATAACAAGCATAAAGGGCAATGTTTATCCATAAACACCACTTTATTGGATGGCTTCAAACAATAACAACAGCTAGTTTGCAAAGCTTCTGTAAATTACTAAAACTCCAGGAAGAGAATTATGCTACACTAAACCATCACCAAAAAATAATCAACCATCACCAAATACACCTTTGAAACTGATGAAGTACCACCTCAAAATAATAAAGTAATGCTTACAACAGTTTTCAAGCAGCAATGAGCTCTCAGTCTCAACTGAATCAATACTACTGCTTTGCCTCAGCTATTGTTTCTACCCCTATTACACAGAGACTTTCTCCTTTTTATTACAATTATTGAAAGAATTCTTACCTCTCCATCTCGTATTCTTTCATTCCTGCTTTTACTGCCTTCATTACCTGTAAGATACACATTAACATGGGACATTCATAGCAGGAGGGAACCTTGTATTTATAAATTTACGACTTACAGGTTTCTCTGGAGATACTCAGTCATATTACAAAAACGTCATCTGTACTTAATTTCAATTTACATTAGTAGATGCATTTTAAAACTACATTAGAAATCAAACTCATTTTAATCTTTATAAATGCCTGCAGTCTCCAGCAATAAAGCAAGTTTAATTGCCAAACTGCTATATCCTAATGAAGTGCAGCTCATCAAAATACCAATGCTTAATTCTGAAAGCTCTGGTGAACTTGGCAGCAAGTCCTTTTGCTTTATTTTTATGAAACACCAGCAAAACAAAACTGTGAACTAGAATATACTACATGGGACATTCTCATTTATACTTTGCAATCCAAATCAACAGAAAACTACTAGTGTTAACACTGTTTTGCAATGCATAAGTCTGATTTTTGTTCTCAGATTTGCTGAGATTTGCACCAGTTTTATTCCTTTGCCTGTTTCTGTATGTGATAAGATTATTCAAGGATGATGAAGGACCGAGGAGAATGAATGCAAATGACTATCCCTAGACTTTGCAATTTTACAATATTCACTTTAAAATATTTTTACACTTCACAGTTCAGAAATCTGAGGAGCAAGAGCAAAGACAACAGTCGTGTCAGTAACCTCATCAGCTACTTTTACCTAAGCTCCCTCTGGTCATTGCTCAGAACTCATGGCACCTCTGCATCACTATAGGGAGTGCAGGATTGAAACCCAAGTTAATTGTGTCATCAATACCAGTAGAGCAATATGACTTCACTGGTACAGTGCTAGGTCCAATCTGAGCAGCCTTGCTGACAGCCTGGATCTGTGTTTGCCACACTGCTATGTCAGCAGAACAGCATCATGAAGCACTGTGCTGGGGGACGTACTCAACTCTCAGGAGCAACTTCAGGAATCCTTGCACTATCCTCCACTGTGCATGGAAACATTCCTTCAGTTTGTAAGGCTCTGGACAGAGTAACCTGCTAGTTAAACATTTCAGAGCTGCACATGCTGACATAGGCCAGAAAAATATTCTTCTTGATCTCTTCTTTCTCCATCACTACACAGGTATTTGTGCATACAGAACTGCAAGCAGGTCACTTTCTGCTGAGGCTCCAGCTCTTATCCAAAACCACACTTCATTTCTCACACATCACAAATGCACCAGTGAGTTCAAGGACAATGCAAGGTATATTACTGGGCTGTAATAGAAGGGATATTATCCTCTTATTCCTACCCAGCCTTTCCATTATTTTATTACTACGCAATTCAGGGTTGCTGGGAACATTTTCTGAGTACCACTGCTACACTAAGAGCAAAAATTATTAACAGTAAAGGAACCATTACCTCTTTATGAGCTTCACTGGAGATTTTATTGGTGTAGCGCAGAACTTCCAACTCCATGTCTGTCTTAATCACACGACTTAAAGAAAAGTAGAACAGATATCAGGTTAGGTTGCAACTTCACAGCTTAAGAATACGAAATAAAAAACCCCTGAAAATAATATGCATCACCTATGGTAAAATTAGATCAAGTACACCTCAAGAGCGAAGAGCTATTACAGTATTCATGACAGCAAAGTTTTGTTGGCATTGATTCACCATTAGCAAAACAATCTCACAAAGGAAAGTCACAAGCATTTCAAACATCAGCCTGCATTATTTTAATACTAATAAACAAGTGGTCCAACCAACATTTTTTCAACTCATTCTACAATACATTAGGAACAAAAGCAACGTATTTCTGCATTTGTCATGGCTCAAATACTACTTCAAACGGAACATTTCTACAAGCATACTTGATTTACTTTTTAAACACAATTTGAAACTAGTTTACATCATGCAATTCCCAGAGATCCAGAATTTCTTTTCAGCACAATCCCAACCCCCACCTATTTGCAATAGCTCAAAAGGCAGGGGGCAGGCAGGATGACACACGGGGATGGACACGATGACAACAGGGACATGACGCAGAAGAAATGCTATTGCTGTTTGGTATTACAAAAACCCAAAACATGAAAGTCAGAAACCACAGCAGCAGTAATTACAGCTACAATGACCATTCTCTTTCACGTATCTCTGGAGGGAAAAAAGCAAACAAACCAAATCAAAATCAACACCCTCCCATCCTGTTCTTCATGCCTTATGAGATACTGAATTTGTGTCTATTTATGAGCCTTGATATTCTGTTCTGAACTCATCTCAAAGATTTACCATTAAACTCTTACCTACTTACGCTGCTTTCTATCATGTACTTCAAATAAAAGCAGCTATTTAGTGTGCCATGAACAGAGAAGCAGAGACAGTTTCCTACCTTCTATTGAAAATCACCTACTCTTTCCACTGCTACACACACTGATTTCCTAGTATTTCTCATGCTCATCTAAAAGGCAGTCGTGAAGTACATACTTACTGTTTACAAAGAACAAAACTACATCTATTGAATTGCATGAAAATATTTAAATTGTATTTTCTGGCTCCACTCCAGAGCTTGCAGCAGTTACAAAGCACCAAAACTGTTATATTTTGAAACTGCCACAAAGACACCCCTTTTTTATTATAGCATGTTCCTACTCACACTGCTGTAGAAAACAATTTACTGTGTTTCTGCTCCTGTAGTTTGTTTTAATGACTCCAGAAACAGGTTTCTCAGCCATCAGTGGCTCTGATGTGTGGTAAGAGCATTTCCCACAGACAGTGATTGCATCACTATGTGGCATAGCCACTCCCCTTCGAACACAACTTTTCTGGCGAGATTAAAGGTACCTTTGAAAAAATGCTGATATCAATCAAAATGCTCTTACAAACAGAAACACAGTAGAAGGGAACGGATTGACATTCTCAGTCAACTGGAATATGACACAAAATAATCATTATGCACATTGAGAATGAGAAGTGCAAGGTTTCAAAATGCACACTGAGTTGAAAAAATTACACTGGGATGGTATAATCTGCTCACCATGGGTGAGGAAACAAGCTTCTGCTTCTGCCTTTCAGCCAAGACATAAAGAACAGTAGTAGCTCAAATATATTCATGTTAGAATGAGGTAGCAAAGGCTTACAGATGTTTTTTTTTAATCCTGTTCTTCAGAAGACTGCATGTGCTAGCAGGATAATTTAATACTTGTTTGATGTGCCTTTATATTACTTTCAATATACAGTACATACCCCTGATCTGCAAGTGCCCAAGATACAGGTTGTTTCATAATTCAGTTGTCTAATCTCTTTATTGGGATCTGCTAGTAATACAAGTTAGTAACTGCTCAACGTCAAGTGCAAACATTATTAGAACCTATTTTACTTGACTAGGCCATAGGCTTTCAGGGTCAAGGTATTTATTTTAGATCATAATTTCTGAGGTATCTTTTTGCATATATGAATCCATGCTCAGCCTCAGACAGATTTTTTATGCAATGCATTACCTTCATTTACCACAAGGTCAAGCACTGAAACATTTTACAGAAAATGTTTAGTCCTTCTGAGACCATTAAAACCCACTACCCAACCATTAGCAGGGAAGAGAGGGAAGATGTACAATTGTGCAGGCAACACGATCAACTTCATCCTCCACTAGATACCGAAAAGAAAAAGTCACTGGGCTCCTAGGTTGTCTGCAGTGGTACTGCTGATGCAGTTCCCAAGGGCATGTATTTCCCCCAACTGCTTACTGCTCTGATGGCATAAAAAGCAACACTCTCCCAAGCCAGGGTTGAAGTGTTGCTAGTCAAGCACTGTGGTTAGCACTGTATGGCAATCTTGTGGGTGATGAGTGGTCCACAGTTCTCATTATGTTTTCCCGTCCACTTCCAAGATAAGGCTTGGAAGAAAGTCCCACCTTCGTTCAGGAATGTGAACTTCAACACTCTATTAAAAACAGCTCTTGGACCAGTTACACATTCTGCATACATTCATTAACATATTAATGGGAACAAATAATTTCCAGGCTCCAGCTAATGCAATTGCAAAAACGTACAGATTCAGCATGTAACGCAGTTCTCAGATTAATAAGCAAGCCACTCAATGCAATCAAATTAAAATAGAAGCACAAGTCTCCTACTGTCAGGAAATGTATAACTTTTAACTTCCTCCCCCATTTTACCAGTGTAAAAACATTTCTTATTCCTCACTCTCCTCTTGTACATACAGTTTGTGCTTTTACTTGCACTTGCCATATGAGCAGGTGGTCTTTTTATGCATGTCAGTCATCCAACAGAAGAGAGAAGCTTTAATACAAACAAGTATCATTTCAGTCCTGAAATTAAGTTTGGGGATTTTAAATGGCTGGATACCAAATTTAATGCACAATCTATTTTCCATGAATCAAGTGGTTAAGAGCATACAGAATTCAAGGCAGTTATGAGGCTGAAACTCACGTAACCCGACTACGTTCTCCTAAACCAGTGCTTTCCTCAAAGACAGACAAATGTTTGCTTTTCTGTGCATTCACCATTCCTGATCAGACCACCAGAAGTATTCCCAATTATCAGCTCAGTGTTTATCAACTGTCTTGTTTTGTTGTTTTTAGTACATGTGTGCAACCTTAATGGCTGCTTTCTCTGACATGCATGGAAAATGTCTGGCTACATCCACTCCTCCTTGTTCTTCTGGAAACGTTACATTTACATACCACCTAGTAAGTATAGATGCTGCCCACATAGACAAACTCCGCAGTCCTACCTTGTCTTCACCCTTTTTCACCTCTGCTGTCACCTTTCCACATTTTATTTATAGGAATTTCTCTACCATAGTTGATATATTTAGGGTCTTCTGCAAGCATTCGCACAAAAACTTACTAACTGAATTAGCATTAAAGCCAGTAAACATAGTAATGCACATATGCAAAGGAGAAGCATTACAATATAATTCTGAAAGACAGTTGCGTGAACACCAAACACGGGAGTTCATCTTGAAACAGTTCAAAAAGATGTTAAGAGGTTTACAACATAAAAAAAAATCCTCTGGAAACACAAAAAGTGTATGCCCAGCTTTAAGACGTTAACATACAGATCACTTTCCCCGAAGAAACAATTATAGCTTTCCATCAAAGAAATGCAACATACACAATATCTGAAATCTTCCACACATAACTATCAAATTCCATTTTCATTGAGGTTACAGGAAAATATACAGGCACAAAATGAGCCGTACATTGCTAAATGTTTATCTTCTAGCACCACCACAATTATGGTAGACAGACATTGGTATACTAAAGTAATAAAAGGCCATTTTGCTCAGTGCAAGTCTAGAAAAATTTGCTTCTGATTACTAGGGAGATAATTTCAACAAGTTTGGAGTTGGTCTTCTGTTAGATAACATTTTCTTTTCAAAATAGTGAAATCAATACTTGGCGTATACATTCATTATCAAATTTGAAATGGGTGCTTTGAAATTTAAAATGAAAATGTTTAAATATGTCTGTGTTACCACAGTCACCCAAAAAAACCCCTGAAAACACCCTCTGCAGACTGCTGAAATCCAGTCTAAGGTCAAATTAATTTATGTTTTATCCTTAAGTTTCACAGCAAGTCAGAAAATGTTGAGATCTTGAAAAAGGATGAGTAAGCCAGAGAAGCAACAGATCCTTAATCACAAACACTTTTCCCCTTGTCAGTATTGAACCATTTCCTCTGCATTTTATTAGAAGACTGTATAATACTAGAGTTGCCTTCTGTAGCTCACAGTTCTCCCCGGCTGATTCAGAAAGCTCAGCCATTTCACCTCTTGCTGGCAGTTTTGACAGCAAGGTATAGATCAGAGTTTTTCTGACAAGTATCATGTAAAACAGAGTAGTTCAGAACTTGCTGAATTTGAAATCATATGCATCCATGCAAGGATATGATTCAAATGAAGCAATTTCCTACCCTAGAATATAACCCCCCAAAAATTCATCTTCCTCAAAGAAAAGTATTCTTAATTCTAAAAATACTATTGCTTTCCAAAGAAAGTTTCTTGGACGATAACTTGACATTCCAAGGAAATTTTTACTTTAGGAAGACACATAGCCTGTCATTCATGTACTGATTTCACTAGACAATTAAATCGTAACAACGGTCTTTAATATACTTTTGACTTAAAATGAAAGGCACCAAACTCAATAAAACCTTTTAAAACACTTTTGAATGCAAATCTGAACTTTGGCTTCACTTAGAATTCCTCTTCCTTGAAAGCCAGGTGGAGGGAAGGTGCATACCAAGCATCTCTCCCTTGTGAGATCACAGGGAGGACAAAAATCAGAATTCTGGGCTGGCACTCATAATTCACAGAAGAGGTTATCTCTACACCAAAACGAACAGCACCAAGTGCTGCCTTTCTGCTGCTTCAATGCTCCATCTCTCTCAGTACAACCTCAGGGCACAGACTTCATGTTTGTCCATCCCTGAGCTTCCTGAAGAAGATTTAACTCCCCGTTATCCCAAACCACAGAGGAGAAAAGCTTATCAGGTGACACCTTGGTAAGGTGGATGGGACCAGAATGAAAGCTAACTTGGGAACAAGCTGGTAGCACTAATCCAAAGCCTTCCACCCCTAAAATTGTCACCTCTCTCCCTGTAGTGCTGCTCAAAGATTGGAAGTTAGACCAGGCCCCTCTTCAGGTCCCCTTCCTTGCCCCTTGTTTTTCTCTGCTAACAAGAATACAAAAAGGCGGGCAAACAAGAGGAGCACAAACCCAACACTGTCAGGTTAAAGGTGTAGCTCCCTCCTCTGCTCTTTAAACGGTTTGTCAGGTCACTTAGAGAATCCTCCTCTGGCTGCTGGGGACACGAGAATGCAGTGTCAGGGGCTGAAAGTTCCCAATGTCTTAAAAAACAAAAAAACCCCATGCTCTACACCAAACCAACCAACCAGAACTCAGGAGCAGCCACCTCTGCAGGAAAATAAGATTTTATGAAGAATCTCTAATTTGATTTACCCTTTCTATTATTTTTGTAAGCAACGTAGCGTGGCATCAGAGGTCTCAGAGCATGTGTGAACTTTTCTAGATCTTTCTTATCAGCACCTGTAATGACAGGAGCTTGACTAATTAAACACTAATGACATTTCCAAAAAAACCCCAGGTTTTGCTAAGCTCCTCTTTTACCTAATTGTGTTTAATCTATGCATCTGAAAAGCACGTTCCTAGACATCAATTTCCAAGCTTGTGTTCTGTCTACATTACTCAGGGCTTTGCACTTCAAAGGCTGCACCAACTCTTAAATTCAGAAATCAATTCTAGAAGATAATTTATCTTGGAAAATTAAGGGTCAAAATTCCAGAAGGACAGAATAGGGAAGATTTAAAAACTGGTACCCCGAGTTTTCTGTGTTACAAAGCACTCACATTGCCCCTTACACTCATCAGCAGGATTTGCAAGCAATGAGTCCCACTACTACACATCTCCAGGACCATCCATGGCTCAGTGATGGAACAATGTCTAAGCAAAGTTTCCCCACTTCCCATTTTCCTTTTACAACTTTTTTATGTCACACCAAGCAATGAAAAATAGCTGTAACAACAAAAATGTGACCTATTAAAAATTCTACACGTTCTGAAATCGCATTGATGTTCAAAAAACATCTCCACAGTTTGCAAGGTGGCAATTAGATGTAGATGAAGACAGTAGAAGATTGTTCTCAGCATATGTGCTAATAATAAACCTTAAAAAAAAAAAAGTAGTAGCATATAATGCAATAAGCTATGAAAGTGGTAGTCAGAGTGCACACTTTTGTGTTTGTATTTTAAGATTTTGAGCTTATCTGTCTTAATTAAGGATTTGCTTCCCCACTTCTAGATTAATAAATACACTCAAAAAGCTTAGATAAAAACCTAATTCATTAACAAAAATCCACTATGTTGTTTTTTCAGTTAATTTCCTAAATGGAAAACTAGAGAGCCCTAGTTATGGAGCAATCCTGAGGACAAAGTCAGCAATGCTGACCAAAAGAGGAAAACTGGTAAAACGCAGTAGCTTTGCAAGCTACTAATACACTCAGTCACACTCTCTAATTTTGTCTATTCTAGATAGGATACAGCAGAATTCACCTAGAATTACAAAGTACAGTTACATGAATAATAATTCAACAAAATTAATGCTGTTAAAATAAATCCTAGAGAAGTAATAACACCTTATTAAATATTACCTGTTCAGACACAATTTTCATCTACCTTTGATTTTCGTTGCTAGAATATGAATTATCCTCAGTTCTTTTCCTATTCATTCAAATTCACATTTACATGAATGTGACTTAACTCCAAACACATTCTATAAAAATGTGTATCCAGACACAATGCTTAAGAAATGTTACACAAATTCTTCACTTTTCAATGCTGCTACCTAACGCTGTTTTTACTTTTGTACATTATTTCCAGCCCATAACGTGAAATCAGCTTAAAATTAAAACACATGCAGTAAAGTAGGAGGGCTTCTGCTGAGGGACTCTCTCAAGCAATGGTACAGAATATAAGCACATTCAACAGTACTCAAAGAAAAAGATTTTATGCTACTCACCATTCTGCAATTTCAGGATGAAGGATTTTGTTGTTCACATTAAATCTAAAAAAAAATAAAAAAAAATAAAAAAAAATTTAAAAACCAGCCAGACATACAACACCAGAGACTACATATTTACTTCTTTTTTTTTAACTGTGTCTTCTCTGAGGATGTGAAAAATTGTGAAAGCAAATATTGTATTGGAATTCAGTATAGATCCCAGTGAGAAGAATGCACATGCTTATCTTCACTGTGTAAGTATTTAATTTTGAAACACATGAGACTAAGCCAGAGACATAATTTTAAGAATGTGCAGAAACCAGAGTAATGGTGTGTTCAAGACATGTTTATTAAACTTATTTTGACAAAGATAAAATGTTACTAATTCACTGCTATGAGTGTGGGTTGGACAACATTGACCTCCAGAGGTCCCTTCCAAATTGTTCTGTGACTTTAACTTTGCTCCTCAAACACCCTTCAATGAAATTAAACGGTGTGCCTTGCTAATTTCATCCTTTGTTTTATGCCTTTCGATTTTTGTGTGCACAGAACGCGGCATGTGATAAACAAGTTTGCTTAGAGGACTGTGAAAAGGAAACAACCTCTCCTTGTCTTTTCTGATCTAGAGAAGAGGCAAAGCAAAAGCTTCCATCTCACCTTGGCCTCAAACATGTAACTATTTTTCTGTTTATTTTCCACATTAGCAATTCATGTATTCTTGGAACTATTTTGAGGCTCTCTAAACAATAACATTACAGTGGCCAATAGAGTAAGAAGCTGAGTAATTAAGTGGAACACAAATGGATTTTCAAGCATTGTTCAAGGGGTTTTTTTTGCTTACAATTTAAATGCCTAAGGAGTGTTCTGCATCAAAGATATTTTTGTCTGACTCAGGACTGTTGGCTTTTCAGTTAGGGAATTTAAGGGAATTAAAATGCTCCAAGGCTCCCAACAGATCTTCAAAAGAATGTTGTAAGGCAACAATCCATTTTCCCACATTTTTGAAGGAAAAATGAAATCTATTCCAGGTTATTAACCATTCTTTATACCTCAGAAGGGACCAACTAAAGCACAAATCCAATTAAAAAAATTATTTGGAAGTCACTTCTGATTGTACGAGGGTTTCACTGCATCCTCAGATAGCAGAAGAAAAAACTATGCTTCTGTTTTTCAAGAACATATGCTCACAAACTTATAAAATCCTAACAAGGTGAAGGTTAATAGCTTTGTGTTCCTACTCCAAGACAGAAAACAAGAACCTATCACAACATTCAACAAGGACAAGCTGTATGGTATTCACTATTATGGGTAGTAATTAGAAACCACTGGAAAAGCAACACAATACAAAAAGTCACAAACCACAGAACAATGCACCATTATAGAATAAAGCTTATAGAAGAAAGTCTTGTAAAACCAGAGAAAAAGGGCGCTTTTTCAATTTAATCCCAACAACTATTACCTCTGTAGGCCAATGCAGACATAATTCTGGAATGGAATAGCCAGTTAAACACAAATTTATACAGAAGAAAATATACAAATGATATAGTAAACTCAATCTATAAAAATTCTATTAAAAAACAAAAGCCTGAGCTCCCAATTTGGCTGGAAAGCATAACAACTGACACCACCACAGAAAACTGAGACACAGAAGAATTAAGCTGCAGCTGCAACAACAGACATGAGGACTTTCAATAATTGCCATCAGTATGTGAGACACAAAACAGATCAATGAAGGCAAGTGTAAGGAGACACTACAGCACTGCAAAAAAACTCCAACACCAGCTCTATGCAAATAAGACAAGTATAAACCATGGTTATTACGAAGTAAAAAAAGAAAATAAAGGGCAGGGAACTGCAGGTACAGAAAGCAGCTGACAAACTTGGAAAATTCACATCTCGTCTCTCAAGAACTTGACACATGCACTTCAAACACAAGCACAAATGGATGAAACCAAAAGCAATTCAAACAAGCCAAACAGTAAAACTATGAACCTCACAACAGAAGATTGTCTCTCATCTAAGCATCTAGCTATGATTTAAAATAAATAAATAAATAAATAAAATTGTACAGCAGCATAGGCTTATAATAGTTCAAATAACGCTCTTTTAGGAAAGAGCTTTCAGCCAAGAGCTGTACCATCTCTGTCACAGTCCCTATTTTTTAGTTATCCTGGCCCTAAAGGCTCTGCTTGAACTGCCTTTGTGCTGCCAGAAACGCAAGTTTTACTTACTGGCTGGGACCACCTACTATGTGGCAGCTCCATAAAATTCTATTTGCTGTCAACTGCGGAAGCTAATTAAGCACACAGGAAGGCAGTAGGATTACAACAAGGGGGTGCTGGGGGCGTGGAGAAGAGGCAGGAGGTCATCAGTAGAATGGCAGCTCTATCTCTTACCTGGAAGACAGACTTTCCGATATAATGTCAAGTATAAAACAAGATCTTAGATCTCCAGGACATAGCATCAGTTCACATTCGGAAGAGAATCTGATGTATTGTATGAAACTGACGATTAAGGATTCAACTGTCTCAACTCCGCTTAGCTCGTGGCAGCTGTGGGTCCTGTGCGAGTGGCCACAAGCCACCTGGTTACAACTGCTAGCCTTCTAAAGCTAATGACTCAAACCAACAAGGCAGCTAAACAAACCACATCCTAGAACTGGTTAAATAACAACCTCAAGGGGAAGAGCTTGTCATCACCAACAGGAGAACACAAATAGTGTTTAATTCACATAATTTGTGCACAAAGTCCTACATACAATAACCCGACCTTGTCCATTCAGCAAAGTTTTTATCCTGCTAGACAGTAAACAACTTACTCTTAAAACCCATGCACTACCCTAACATTAAGAGGATCATGTAGAGCAATCAAATTCTACATTTTCCTGCAATTTGCAAATTGATAATACTTAGATGATGAGATAGGTGTTCTTGAGGAAGAAAACAAATTGACATTTTGCTACAGTTGCAATCTGTAAGGTGTTAATGCTCCCATTTAATCAACACAGAACTAAGAAATACTACACTGAAAGGCATGTCCAAATTGATTTCATACTCAGTTGTCCTTTAACATGTGAGACAATTTCATTAGTTTAAAATAAAAACCTAGAAATCTACACCTCTTGTATAATAACGCCGTATAATGAGATCCTTTTTTGTAAGCTTAACAAATACACTTTGTATGTGTATGGTGATAAGAATCTAAAACGTATTCATAAATGATGTTAGAATTTTCTACTCTTCTTCAACATGGAGAGTCTTTCCCCTAATGACTGACTTCACTACGCAATAGGGAAGAGGCCACTTAGATGGCCAACAAGTGATACCCAACAAGTGTGGTTCTGAGGCAAAGGAATTCACTGAAAAACTTTAAACATTACATACAATTTCTTGTATCATTTACATCAGTCGATTCTGAGGATGAAAAAAGCCCCCAACACAGCAAGTAAAGATGTATTCAACATTGTTTTAAAGTATGTGGCACATTACTCTTTATCCATACAGGTTCAAAATCCATTTTCTATATGGTGAGCCATATCATCTCAAAGCATTTTTAGAAGTGCTACATAACCACCACATGATTAGATATAAAAAATTCCTGCACATTTTCCAGTCTGAAAAATGCACCCATGAATTAGGGGGAAAAAAAGGAACTAGCCTTTATTAGCAAACAGAAATACATGTTTCTAGAAAACAATGCATTAGAACTACTTCAGAAGCCTGCCTTTGATACTTAAGCCATCTGAGGCAACTGAGAGCAAGTCATTTCTGTAGGATTCGTAACAGCTGTAAATACAGCTGACCCGAGGGGAGTTACCAGGAACAACATTAGTAAACGCTCCAGGTCTCCGACATCCCTGCCCCAGGCTGCTCCCTCTGCTGAACCATGGTACTACTCACTGCTGAGCAGGGTGACTTCCCAAGTACCGCCATTCTCCATTTTTACAGATTGCAGCAACATATTCCCTTTTTTTAGTACAATATACTTTGCTATATGAGGCAGCTATACATAAACTAATGGAAACCATGACATAATTCACTATTATGGGCTCTATTATCAACATAAAATCAAGTTTGATCATTGCTTACAGGACAAAAATAACTTAGGGGTGATCTTCAGGGTGAGCATAGAAATAACCCATGACCACAGTAGTCATTTGGTCTCAAAAGACTATTTATTACAGTGGAAAAATTAATCAAATAGTTTAGGTAATTATGTTCCAGAAGAAGTTTAAAAGGTTCAAAAAAGTAAGGCAGGGAAGCAACATCATTAGGGCAAGAAAAAGGCAGCTTCTGACAGGAGCAGATGAACAACCTGCAAAGAGTGTGAGATTCAGCTTTTTCAGGAAATGATACAGTATTTCTATTATTATCCATCAGAAAAGAAAAAAAAAAACAAAAACAACAAAACACCACACATTGGGGCACAGTCAGTCTAGGTAAAAAAGACAAATGGGAACAGGAGGAACACAAAAGGGCCCTGGCAAGCAAATACATCTTGGCCAGATAGCCTGAAAATGGAAACAAACAAGAACCCAGGAATGAAATACAGCATCATAGCTAGGGCAAAGCCCGCTGAGCGGAGGGCAGACGAGACAGCGAACAAGGCGCAGTCACGGGAGGGTGGGCTGAAGGAACACATTGCTCAGTATGAACTCCATGGCTTTAGTCCTCTTGGAAGAAATCAATACATCCAAAATATATGCAATTCTACAAAGGAAACATTTAATATAGAAGAGGTGGAGAAGCAGGAAAGCAGAAATGCTGAAATTGGTTTGGGTTGGTGTCAAAAATAAATATAAAATGGGCTGGTTCATATGCAGTTACAAAAATCTGAGAAGAGCAGATTCCCCCTCCTCTGCACCCTCAATTAGCAGCGATGGCTCTCCGCATGCCTGCCACTGGTACGCAGACCAAGCACACCCTCCTGAGAGATGGGACAGCCCTGGAGAAGAAAGCAGGAGTCACAGAGATCAAGGCTGGAGTGACGAGTGGTTTGAGGGCATGCTATCTGTCAGAAGAGGGGAGTGGATCTTCAACACATCCAACAACAACATCAATGCCTGCTCTTCTGCACAACGAGCACAGGAGGGGAAGACACCAATCAGATCTGTGAGAGGCAGCAAAATGAACAACTTGGTGCCTAGAGGTGGAGAGGGATGAGCTTATCCCAAGTCTCAAAAGACAAGTATCTGCGAAACAGTCGGAAATCACCCCCAAAGAATGGGGAAGTACTCCTCCTAGAGCACACTCACACCACGTGTACAGCAAACTGGGAAGCCAGCAATAAAATACCATTAATTCCTTTAAGTGTTGCAGGAGACATGCTATTAAAATCTCACATCAAGTGCTAAATGGAGTGGCTTCCTACCTTAATGTTGACTAGTAATAGAACGTGTTACTAATTAAACTCTAGTGTTTAGTGAAATTCAGGGGGGGGAAAAGGGCTTTTTGGTACTTCAAATAGACCTTTGTACATCATTCCCATGACAAATTACTGCTGGAGTTAATAACTGTTTATATCTCATGTGGAGATGTCTCAGATAAAACTGGAGGTATTGCTCCACACAGATTTTGGAGTCCACCTGTACCTGGAGAGCGTATGAACTGAGTATCTACTTGGTCAAAGCAACAGAACATCATACTGCTGTGACAGCAGAGAGGAGACCAAATATGCATTAAAAACAGCTTGCTTGTATTCTGGAATAGTTTACATTTAACTCACTGGGCAGCAAAAGATGTCTAAATGTCTGCCACCTCGGTCCCCAATATCCCTGACAGAATCATTAGGTTTCCATTTAGGTTGTAGAGGGGAGAACAAAGTAATTATGGAATCAGATTCCGTATTTCAGTTCACATGACGCAGAGAAAAGATGAACCCAGCAGAAAGCATGCTCTTGGACTAAACAAATAAGTGCCCAGACTTGCAGCAAATTCTGTGCATTATGATCATCATTGCATAATTAACATGCTGTTGACAGAGGTGGATGGAGAAAAATACAGTGGGGTGACTGGGAGTCAAGGGTCATTAAAAAAGGCCATCTATTCAACATCTCAGCATGAGTGTTTATTTTAACAGGCTTTTTAACAGGCTTTGTTTCTTTTTTGCCATACACTTGAGCTAAAATGGAAAATGGATTTCATTTTAGGATATTATAACAGAATAGATGGTTGTATTTCATTCAAAATTGAGGCCATCATCCTCACATCCCAGAGCAGACTGTGATGTACTTTTATTTACTAACTTTTCAAAATACTGAATGCAGGAGGACATTTTCACCCCGCTAGCAGCCAAACTTCATAAAAAGACAACACCAAGGGACAATAAAAGATCACATCTAGGCAGAAAGGTCATCTTTTATTTTACACCTGTAATGTAACATCTTTTCAGAAGACTGCACATACCAGAATCCCTCATATGTACCTTAATACTGTACAAGGAAGTGATGAACAGAAAGAAGGTACTCAAAGATTTCTTTTTCTGAAATCTGAAAACCAAATATTCCAATCCCAAAAGTGGAAATGGAGATAAGGGGATGGGTCTGTTTGGTTTTAGATACTTAAAGGAAACTCAGAGAAAGAGAAACATTGGATGACCTTAGATGCAAGACAGATTTCCAAAAAAACCCACCACTGTATTTCAAGTCATTAGAAACATGTCAAACATTTTCTTTCCAAAGATATACTAATACATTTGATCTGACATTCAACATCCTGTCATTAGGAAAAAACATCATTGAATGTGAAATATAAAATTAATTAAACATAACCACGCAACAATTAATGTATTAAAAAGCTTTGTCACTTACTGGCTGATTCCCTCAAACGAAGCTTCTTTGGAGACATTTCCGCTATCAGTATTAACACCGCGCTGGGAGGGAAAAGATTAAAAGCACCATGATTCTGAGCCAAACACAGTATTTAAAATTTAAATCATGGGGAGAACCTGATTGCAGTAAGTCTTTAGGAAAACTTATACATAAGTTTACCTGAATCACTATAAATAAAAAACCTAGACTGTTTGTTGAAATGCAGACCAGTATTAGAAATTATTTGTTTCATAACAGACCAGCGTAGAACTCAGGTTAGGATGTGCTGCTTAGGAAAATGGCAGACTTTGATTTTTAATTCCCTTATGTCTTGAGAGCTAGGAGACCTATATAAAAAAGGGCAAGGGAGTAACAAATGAGCAAGGTTTCTTCTGAAGTAATTTCATTTAAAAATAAATTATTACACACTGCCTTGGCAATGCTTACTATTTAAATTTGCATGCCACTCCCCTACAGGTTTTCATTCAAGCAAGTAGCATAAGCAAGAGTATTTTGGCTGCTACACAGCAGATGGACACTTCTGCCATATGCCTGGGAAACCCTGTGGAGCAGCATTAGAGTTCTGTATCTGGAAAGAGACGACAGGAGGAAAGGACCAAGTGCTCTTCCCTTCTCTGTGTACTTCTCCACAGCAGTGGGAGGAATGGGAAAGCATCACAGCTCCATCGTCTCAGCCAGGAATTAGGTGAAAATTCCTGATTACAACAGGATGCTCACAGAATGACAACTAATCAACAGCTTGATGTGCAGAAATGAATGGTAAGAAGCACAAGATGGTAAAATAGTCCCTTTCTCACTCATTTCTCAAAGAACATGAAGAAAGCTATAGGCTCATCTTTTATATGTGTGTCTGTGTGTGTATACAAATGTAAGTGGAAGAAAGACTGAAAACTATTTAGGGCCTCTGTTCTTAAGAAATCAGATCTCATGCCATGTGACTGCTTAAGGAGGCATTTTTTGTAAGACTTCTGTCTGGCAACTAACATAGGAAAACAAGAAATTCAGGAGCTGCCACTGCATTTGCTGTAAGAGAAAGCTCAGAGTCAGCAAATCATTTCTTATTGGAGACAAGAAATCAGATACTCTAATAGTAAGAGGTTTACAAAACATCTGTCAAGGAAAGAGGTGATGGAGAAGAAACCTGCAAGCTCTACATCCGTTCATTCATCCGTCTTCCAGAGAAATAAGCAAGCACCATTCAAAATACTTTGCAGGTGTGCAATACCATTCCTTCCTCCCAGAAGTTGCTCTTACCAACCCACTCAATGCAGGAACAGCATTCCCTGAATCTTTGCAGGATTTCCATAGAAAAGCCCAAACATGCTCATGACATGACCAGAGCAGTAAAAGAGAAAAATGGAGTTTGGAGTCACCGTACATAGGCTGGAGGGCAGCATGGTTGACGTTAGATAGGCTTGTCATATTTTACTACAAAGCAGATAAAGGTTTTGGCAAAAAGAACATAGATTGGAAGGCCAGAGGTTACAAATTTTGAGATCATGGAGGTGCCAGAAGACTAGATTACTATACACAGGTAGCTTCAAATTTGGCAAAGATGGGGAGAAAAAGATAGGGAATGACAGTGCAAAGAAATACTGAATAACCTGCTCTCCTTATTCAAGAAAATGGGTAGTAATTCTACAGAATAATATGACTCACCAAAGTAAGGAGCACAGCAGGATTCTTCGAAGCCAAGACACTGGATATCTAAAATGAAGTTTTAGATTACTATAATTTTTCTTTTTTTCTTCCTTATAATCACATTGATACCAATTTCATCAACATTTGCTATACACAAATGAGCTGCAAAGAAAAAAAATGCTCCTCTGATCTCTTTCAGATATTGTAGTATTACCTGTCACTGCAACAAGAGTCAGTAGATCACAAAATATTTAGACAAAAATGCAGTGCTTAAGTTGGTGGTGTCCTTTAAAGACACAAGTATTAACTATAACTTAATATTAAGTCTGTTTTAACTATAACTTAATCTTAAGTCTGTTTTAACTATAACTTAATCTTAAGTCTGTTTTAACTATAACTTAATCTTAAGTCTGTTGTCCTCATTTGGAAGACAATGGATATATGAGCCAAAAAGCTGTAATGTCACACAGAAATAAGGAATAACAGGGTACTCTGTATCCACAACACCCTACTGCTTATAAAACACACATGCATTAATATTATTACATTACAATGTGCTAAATACATCGTAATGAGTCTTTACTGTTATTCTCACTGGGTCATCTTTTACTGACTAATACTTATATTAGGCTCCTTCAGTACCCTGCAAACACTTACAAACTGAGAACAAAATCATTGGGCTTGTAGAGAACTGCGCTTTCAAAGCAGCTGCAGAAAGGCGGGCACTGATTTACACATTCCTTGGGGCAATGAACAGGTCACATAATTCCATGGAGCATGGTTCTACCAAATTTAAACCAGCTTAATAGCATGTTAATATTAACAAAAAAAGTCATATGGCAGTGAGGTATAAAAATATCAATTCCACATTACCTTTTTTTCCTCCCCACAAAATATCAGGATTACACACTTACACAGCTCGCTCATTTGTTGACATAAAACTATCCTGTAAATAAGGCCCCTAGTGTCCTGATGGTGAAAAACAACTCCTTAGCAAACCAGGAGAAAGGTATAGACAGAATATTTGAAAGCTGAACGGTATCACTGCAAGCTTCAACAGCTTCTACCTTCAATCCATGTCGTCCAGGTAGGAAACAGCCTTTATGTTGGGACAATTTACTGGTCCACGTACAGAACTCTTTCCCATCAATGAGTTTTTTAAGCAGAAAGGAAGCAGAAAATAGAACTGCAATAAAGGCATTTGTTGATGGAAAAGGACCCAAAACAACTAAGGTGACCCAAAATAAATATGATTTTTAAAAATAAAACATGTATTTTCCACTTGCAATTTTCACTGTCTGACAGATGAGCACTGGAGCGCCTGCATTCTACACGACTCCAACTCACACACGTCAAAAAGCAACCTCTCCACAGCTTCCTCCACCCCCAGGTACTGAAATACAGGATCAAACTTCACTTCATAGCTGGACTCATTATGAAAATGAAATGAAACATCCTCACAGCTGATGAGAGCAAAATTTTCCATCTAGCGAATCAGTTAGTGCTCTGCAGGGACAGAAGTATCAGAGTCTTCCTTTTCAAGCTGCTCGCCATGAAAAATCACCCACAGAGCTTGGCAAAAATACTACCCAAACCCTGCTGAGCCTTCCTACCAAAGAAAAGATAACTGGCCAGGTGCATAAGTATACAAACATCTGCTCAGAAATGAAATGAGAAACCTAACTAAGCAAGTCACACTTGCATTAAAAATATGAATATATTTGCTTATTCAAATATTTGAATGATTCAACATAAACTAAGAGTAAGGCAGGCAGCCTTTCCTCACAGCTCTCTGTAGGCTCCTAAGCCGGAGCTTGAACATGCAACCTCCCTGACAGCAATCTCCTCAAATCTCCAAGGCATTGCAAAAAATGTATTTAGTAACATGTTTCTGTTGGATAAAGACACAGACTGACAGGTCTCATGATGCACAGAACACGTTTATGAGACTGTCTTTGGATTAAGACATTAGTGTTCAGCTCAAAATGGCAGCCTTTTAAAAATGAATAAATAAAATATTTACAAGTGCTTTATAAGAACAAAGGACACCTTCCAGTAACTGGGGGGCAAGGTCCCACCAAGTCAGGAGACATCCAGTAAGCAGAGGACAAATTAAGCAAAATCATTGCCAATATTGATTTTTGTATTCATAGAAAAATACTCAGAGACATAGAGAACTCACCTCGTTCACATAGTGGACTTCATCCACAGCATATTTTTTTCTGAAGAATTCAGGGGGATGAATCCTTTGGAAAACAACAAAAGAAACATTTGGATTTAGCTTTACTATTATATTTAATAAGGACACAGACAAAGAATTAATATCCTTTACTATCACAACAACAGAATCAGATATGAGGAATATTTTAATAATCTTATCCTTCACTCCATTTCTCAAAATAGGAGATTACACAAACTTGCTACAGCTACAAAAATCAGTCTGCTTTAATCCAGTCCATGATTGATACTTAGATTTCATGGTCTCCTCCTGAATTAAAGAGGTTTTTTTCCCCATTCACTCTACACAAGACAGTTTTGTTAAAAATTTTTGCCATGCCATTTGTATACAACTTTCCAATTCACCAGACGGTGGAAGGATGTGGAAATAGACCAGTTTGCCCTGTGTTATATTCAAAGAATGAACAAAACATTCATTTTCTACCCTGGTAACCCCTCTGATGTGAACACAAAGCAGACAGAGCTGTTAAGACACAGGTTCTGCTGCTTCTGTTCTTCAGGACACCAGAGATCCACTCCTCTAACCCAAGAGGGTTACAATCTTCATCCGCTCCCCCCAGTTGAAAATATCAGTATAATTCTGAAAATGTAATCTCAAAAGAAAAAAAAGGAAAGAAAAAAGAGAAAACCCACCCATCTTATGTCCTTCCACAGAGTAAAGAAAGCATGAGAAAAAAACATGGTTGGAACAGCTGGAGTTTGGAGGATCCTGCGCATTTTCCTTCCTGAGAAACAAGAGGTGTGTGCAGGACTGAACCTTCAGCTGTGTAAACGTTAGACTACAAGAGCACAAGTCCAAGTGGGGAAAGAATAAATTAGGCTGGAGGCTGAAGAACATTTTTAACCCTTGCAGTGAGGAATGGCAGAAGTGGTGGGACAAAGAGCTCAGCACCTTTAGGAGGTGCTCCATAGCAAAGGCATGGGCCATAGCTGCCTGCAGTACCAGGTGGCTAGAGCTCTGATTTACATCATTTTTTCAATCTTGTGCACTCATTTTTTCATTTTACATTCCTTTATGCTCCATACAATACAAGGCTGAGACATATACAACAACACAAAAACATCTATGGTGTTCTCAAGCAGTACATCACAGATTTTTAAAAAAAAATTATCTGTGAAAGTACTACTCAAAAGTAACATAAAAATTTCTCATTCTATGTTTCCTTTTGCAATGCTCCTTTTGTGGACTCTTCCCATCACTGTTGGAGATTTCAAAGCAATTATCATTTATCTTCTCTCCCTGGCTAATTTGAAATATAATTAAAGAAAAAAAAAATCACAATATCCTCTTATTTTTCTATACTCTGTATTTTATAGTTCCCTCACCTCTAAGTTTTGCATGCTCTGTTTCTCCTACAGGCATCTTCTTTTCCCCTCCTTCATTCCTTACACATTCAAGTACTTTAATACTCCAGAAACATCACAAACAGATTTAGCACTTCCCATTTTTGTTCTCTTTTACAGTTTGAACCAATTCATCTGGTATCAGAAGAATCCCAACTGTAAAACCAGCTAATTTATGGTCAACCCTAATTTATGGTAATATCTGCTCTGTAGAGCAATACCTCCAAAGCACCATTTACAATTAGGTGCATTGTTTGAATTGAAGGACTGTTACTTGTAAATATTTCTTAAAAGTATGCACACAAAAGTGCTGGATTTAATTCACTTAATACAGTTTAAGTAAGAGAAGGTCTCATTTTCCAACATGCCAATACGAAAACTTCTCTTTTCACAAGCTGTTTTTCAACTTTTTTTTTTTTTTTTCGTTAGTTTCCTCCTATAATTGCGTGGTCTACAGCACACTGCTGCTAATTTAATTCTTTGGTTACAGTTAATATTAATCCATTATTGATTCCATTCCAGCTGTAATCTCTTCTTATGCACGCTACCACTCTTTTGAGGAACAAAAGTAGCTCATCATCCTTTCAAGGCTAAGGATTTTTTTGTCTGCTTGGAGAGAAAGAAAACAGCAGCTTCCCACAATCCTCTGTCCTCTCTCAGTTATTGAACTAGGTCACCTTCCAGATACTTTTGACTCCATCACACCTAATGACAAGCTGCCACGTTTCCCAGGTGTGTACCTCCTTGCTGGTCTTGTTCTTGCTACCTTGCTCAGAAGACAGCAAGACTTTTAGTACGAAGTAGAGCGCCAGACTTCTCAGCTTTCTCTGAAGCACTCAAGACTCTGCCTCACTTCTTTTCTTTAGCCATTTAGCATCTCTGACTAGATGGTAAAATAAATTCACATATACTTCCCACAAACTACCATCCCCTACCCATCCCACGGGAGCCATGATGCGTCAGCGATGAAGCCACCTCTCCCAGGGAAGATTTCTGCAAAGATCTACCCTATTGCAGAACCACACAGGTGGAAGGAAAAAGTGCACATGGAAGTCTACATTAGAGTGGAAAAATTCTGTGCTGTCACATATAGAAAAGCAGTACAGAAGGCAAAACAAAAGCTCAGGGACAACGAGGAGCAAAGATGATCCTCACTGAGACTTTTCCATGCTCTCTCCAGTCTCTGCAATTTTTTTTTCCCAGTTTAGCAGGGATCTGTGAAAGATTATTACGCACCAACATTGTAGTTACTGTAAAAAAGTACCAGTGCAGAGTACCTTAGAAAATACAGGGCTTCAGTATTCATTTTTATTCAATTTAAATGCAAAACAGGCTAAGTCTAGCACTGACCATCACTGTCACAGGGAACAGCACCTTCCACAGAATGCTCACTGGCATTGTGAAAATCAGAAGTTACGTTCTGTTATGATGATTTCAAGTACATCTGATACTTCACAGAGATGAGGAGTACTTCTCTCTGCAAATGGTTCTCAGGCAGGTAGAATAAGTTAATTGGTTACAATTTTTAGGTCTGGCTTTGTCTTTTGTAATGCTGCTATGGGCTGCCAGTTTCAAAATTCTGATTAATCACTGCAGAAACTACATGCAAAAAAACCCCACAGCAAGTCATAAATTAATTAGAAGGATTACCCAAGCGGAAGATATGATCCCAGATATTATTGAATTATGTCTTTCCTTCCTTACCTGTCAAAAACCCCCAAACTTTTGTAAACAGATGTGAACAGAAGCAGTGGCTTAATTTATTCAGGTTTTTTTTTGGGGGGGGGGGGGGGGGGGGAGAATGTGCAAAAATTTTTTAGATTCACTGGCAATATAAATTAGCAAAAACCTGCAGAGAAAAATGCACTTCAGCCCTAAAAAGGCTCAGTATCCTTTCCCTATAGTTTTATAACTCCAGCCAAGCAAATACTAGTGTTCATTAGAAATGTCAATAGTTAGCTTCCAGAATAGTAGGAGTCACCATTTTCTCTTATAACGGAAATAAGTAACTTGAAACTCCTGGAACTGCATTGTACCCAAGAATGCATGCCCAAGTGGCTAGGCAAAAATCTGGCATCTCATAGTTTATGACCATTAGAAAGAAAACGTAAGAGTCCAGCACTTGTATTTATTTACAAGAATACAGTCCTCATTTTTTGTCACTAAAGGATCCCTTCAACAAGAGACCGTCTCTAGTTCACCAGTTACAATTCTTCACAATTTCCAGTCCAGTGAAAAAGCCTGAGTTATTCTGGGTTAAACATCAAAGCTGTTTCCATCCTGCTGATGCTTCCCACATACTCTTCCCTCTTCCATGTTCTTCTGCCCTATCTAGTTCACCTACTTGGTTTCTTACTCTTAAGATTTTCATAGCAATTGGGAAATGCTGAAGATGGCCTAAATGTGTGAAGCTACATTTTTAGAAGATTCGACTTCAGATACACCGTCTCATTTTAACAGCTAAAGTTTTATTAAAGCACCAAATATTGAAGGTTCACCTGTCAACCATAACAAGAGACAACTTTATTATAAACAAAATTCTACTGAGGTAGCAATGGGAAAAAGAGGAGGAAGTGCAGCAGCAATACTTTCATTATAAAAATACAGTGTGAAACATTAAGTCAGACAGTAAAGTAACACCCCATGTTAGCTATACCTAATTTCTCTTATATATCTATCAAACACAAAAACCACCAGGAAAAGAGTAAAGGAGCATAGTATTAAAATCTAGCAACCAGAATCCCAGTCAGTCGATCAGCTTACTGAAAACTCCCAAGTTTAGAATAAACTTTTCCATTTGGTTTAGCTAAATTCACAGTGGTATGTGATGGCATGTTTAAAAACCAAGATGCTTCACAAATCACAACCTAATCACACCAGTGCAGATTTTGCCACCAACTTTGACAGACCACAGTATTACAACTGGCTCCACTTTGATGCAATCCTTCAAACAGGAATGTAATACTGACTCCTCTGTTTGTCCATTCAGTAGGATGAACAGCTCTGTCAGCCTATGTATTAATACACCAAAAAATATATTTTGAAGCTTTTATGTAGCTGGACAAAATTCAAACATCAATTTTTTTTTACAGTATTTTATTAACTGTGTTGTGTTTCCACTTTAAACCCAATAGAAACTTGGTCTCATTGTCTAAAACCATTTTAAAGCTGTTGTTCATTACATTGCACAAGAATTTGTAAGAGCAAATGTTAAGAGATTTGTACAAATTTGACATTACCGTAAGAATTCCATTAAGCAACATTTCTTGGTATTCTAAAGGACTCCGGAGCAAGAGCCTCATAATACCAACACGATAAAAGAGTGTTCTAGTTTTCAGAACTGCATTCAGAAAAGAGGTACAAATGAGATGGATCTAAATCACAAATGCCAAAGAAAAACTGTGAACAGAATTTGTAACAGCTGATAGCTATTCCTGAAAGAAATGCATCTAAGCCAACTGCTAATATATTTGCAACCTAATTGCTGATATACATTCATATGTATATGTTTTCATTTGCATCTAAACATTCTTCCAGACAATCTTCAATACATGTAACAACCTTCTCCTACTGGTTGCTTTGTATTTGCATTTTTTAATGCTTCTACGATAGATTTTTTGTTTTTACAGTGAATCAGATCTAAAATTAAATTCAGCTTTTCCTGAAGTAGTCCAATTTAGCTTTTCTTCAGCATTTCAGTTGGAATTCCTAATTCAAGATTACTTACCTTACTGCATAGCCAAGAATGTAAAACTATTCCTGTCAGACAAAAATACTCTTAATGGTATGCTCATTACAAAAATTTGAGAAATGCCAGTTGGGATTAATTTCAAAACATTTTCTATATGTTCTACATTTTGTTACTAAATGATTAGACACACACAAATAGATATGTCTGTATACACCTCAGAAATGACCTGAGCACCTTTAGCAGAGCAAGTCAACAGCAGGAGGTCCCAGGCTTCCTGAAGTGTGGAAAGCTGACTGCATCCTCTAAAAGTTGCACAGGATTCCTCCCTTCCCACAACACAGCTTAATCAAAAAGCTTTAGCTTTCTGCACCCTGTTAACACCAAGAAGCCACACACACCGTTCACTGCATCAGCCAGTTCTGCACCACTCCGCTAACAGACGTTCAGTCTAAGAAAAAATCCACTGAATTGCAAAGTCCCTCCATAGGACTGTCTTAATTTCAGCGCTACTGTTACATACCTTACGTTTCCTAACATATCTGCAAGTGATTCAGATTATAAAAGCCAGGAGAGATCAGAATAAGCACATTATATTTTTAGTCTGATTTCTAGATGCTTTGATTTTCAGACATCTGATATTGTTGTATGTCCTGCTGTTAGATTTTGCTAACAGCATTCTCTCTCTCTTCCCTATTCAAATTCTTACAGCAGCCTGGAGAAGCCCTCAGTCAGTTCTTTTAAAATATTTGGATAAAAACATGACCTTCAGCAGCTACTTAACTTTCTCTAGGTTTACTACTGGAATAGAAACTAGTTCATTGCCATCACTTTGCGATGCTTCACATATTTTTTGTCTCAAATACAGAATGAAAATACTTTATTTAACATTTAGCTCAGTAACAATACAGAAATGGCAGTTGCACCATTTCCATCTACTAGCAGAAGCTGTTTGAATTTAACTGCCAGCTTTGCTCTCTTGTGTTGTATTAATTCTTTGCCTTAAGACTGTCCTGTCATCCACCTGGGATCGTTCAGAGCTCCCCGTTACCTAAGTTCTCTTGTGATCAGCTTGTCAGAATAGGTAGACACATGAGAACCATCAACACGCCTGTAAGTATTATAGGCTTTATGTTCACTTACACGTTACCCCAGTCATTCCTGTTGCTTTACACCTACACAATTTATAACAAACCTTTAATATTAAGATTTGAATGGTTTTACAGAATTTCTTAAGTCTTCACGTCTGACCTTGTGTTTTGAAGCTATTCTGAAAGAAGCATGCCTTACTGCACTGTTGCATATAAAAGAAAGCAATAGGTGTATCATAACATAAACTCCAATGTGAAGTAACCGTTCTCCTGCAAAAGGAAATACTGAGTTAATACTGCATGGCACAGACAACAAAGCAGTATTCCAGGCTGTCTGACCACACAGGCTAGCATTGAGCAAATATTAGGGCCAAATAATGAGAATCACCTGCAACTGAATCTGGCTTTAGCAAAAAAAAAAAAACTTTGGCATTCATTTAATGTATTTTTGAAAAGGATCAGTAAGAATCTCTAAATGAAAGTCAACAATCATTTTAAGGATCTCTTAGTATGTCAGGGAGGAAGACAGCAAATAGTGACACAAAGCAAGACCTGCCATACTAAAGACTGTCTCCTGCAATTAAAATACAGATCCACAAGTCTCATCCACTCCTAACTGTCTTTCAGACCCACAAGTCCTGGCAGTTAACAGAAAGTGATGCTCTTACAAGCAGTAATTAAAAGTAAGAATTAACGGAGTTGGAACAATAACAAAATAGGCAAATATCAAAGGACTACTCATGAAAAAGTCTAAAGCAGAAGGGTTTCTACACAGTAATGTTCAGGGTACAGTGCTCTCTTAAAAGGTCCTACAAGTATTATTGCCTAAAATGCGTGAAAATTTGTCCAAGCTCATATCACAAAATCAGAATAGGAAGATTCTTGATGCACTGAGACAGAAAAGCTTACACTAGCAAACTTCACCATAAAGCTTTCTGCTTTACAGGGATACAACAGTATTGCTTCCGCCATTCCACCCTAATTTTCATATTCAGAGTAACAGATATAAAACACTACTCCATGGCAAATTCACTTTGTCTGGAGCAAATAGTCTCTACTAAGCAAAGTAAATGCCTCCATTAGCCTGCACATAGTGCCTGTACGCGGCACTGCGGCACACACACATTTACTGACAGCAAGTCATTGCGCGAGTTACATCACATTTTCCCTCACTTACATAGGGGAAACACATGCATGAAAAGTAAATTGGACAAGTGTAGTCTTCAGCAATTGAAGTTCTACACAGCTGTCAACTTGTTTCTCAGGCCTTGCTAGAATAAGCTTAAAGCAGAGTAAAAGTTTCAATGAGACTGCATACAAAGAATAACAACTTTGGCAAAAATTAAAGCAGATGAATAGAAATACATCAGCAGAGCATGTAGAGCTGAAGGACAAAAAGGGATACAAAAGCAATGTTTTAACACTGTCAGAGATTCACCAATAAACTCCTTCCTCATTACAGTATCATCAAGTTAACAGATGGCAAAGCATTAACCAAACAAGAGGGTGTCGAGAACTGCTAGAAAGAACAACATAGGAGGCTTTACAAGATACCAACAGATGTTCCTGACTTTGTCCAAAAAAAATATGCAATCACCTATATATCCAAAAGGAATTTTACTATCTCAAACAAGAAGATTAAAAGGCATCAAGCTAGATTTAAAACAAAACAGTACTAATGGGCTCGCCGGTATTACAGGCAGCCTCCAGCAATGTTTTGACTACCTTAATGTTACTCCCTTTCTACGTTTTTCTAGGTTTCTGTTTTATCCTTTGAAAGACAGAAGTACCTGCATACATGTATAACTCAAACTCTTTGCTCCTTTTCATATGGTCCAGAGTAAGATGGATTTTAAGAAAATAACAGAATGTAAAAGAAATTGAACTGAAAATGAGGACTCAGGTTGATTTGACTGTAAGAGGTAACCGGGGCTGCAACTGAAGCCACATCTAGCAGAGTGACAGAACGGTAGAGTTCACGTGCATGATGCTGGGTATTCGATACTGGACTTCCCAGTATTATGCAGAAGCAGAATAACTACGAGCAACATACAGACCACTGGACTTAACGAAATCCGAAATAAAGTATTGAGGACACTCTCACAGTTCTTCCTAATAAAAGACAAGCTCTGAACTACTTATTTCATCTACTTCAAATATACAGTCTCACTGCTCCTGCTCAGCTATTCCCACCACAGGCATTCCTAAAAGATGAAAAGCTCTTTAGGCTTTCTATAAATTCTACCTCAAGAGGCAGTGCCTCAATTAGACATTTAAGAGATACTACCAAGAGCTACCCAAAACCCAAAAACATAGAAAAGTTGCAATTGGTATAACCTCTGCTTTATTTCTCTCTGCAAATAAAATTCTTCCTTGGAGAGAAGGGCCCTATACTAGTACAGAAAAAAACTGTAACAGAGGAAACGTTTATACACTGAAATCCCTGAAAGATTTCTTGTAGCATAGGACTACTGACAAACACTCATTAGAAAGCTCTCTTCCCAAAAAAAGAGCACAAGAAGAATTACAATGGTTAAGAGGGTAAGTGTAATTTCTAGGTCACTATATAATAATAGTGTTCTACTCAAACACTGGTCTCAATTCATGCTCAACTGAGAAAGTTACATACTGAATCTGTCAATAGCAGATGTTCTGCTTTTACTTTGGAAAAACGCCTGTATTGGGGGAAAACGAGCAATATTTTATGTCCCACACATAAAAGCACTATAGCAAGTTCTGGAATGTGTGCAGCATGTCCCACAGCTCCCATATCAATCGGTAATAGCATGAAAGGAAGCAGTACTGATGTTTACAGCAGCATTAAGATGACCTGAACAGTTTTAAGAAGGGGATGATAGTATTCTCATCTTACAACTTGTAGAGAAAACTAAACCACAAAGAAACCAAAGGAACTTGCCACAACAACTCATTAGGCACAAAGGAAAGGCAGAACATACCTATGCAAACAGCAACTGATCCACTATGCCATGTTTCCCCTGTATGACAAAGAAGTAACTGGCATTCCCCAGGAACAAGCTCTGACATCCAGAGTACCAGCAAGGACACGGGCAAAGGGGTACCCAGCAAGTAGAACACAATCTGCCTGTTTTTCATTCACATTTAGCTCTTAAGCAGCATTAATATTGATTATACTTTTCCCTATCCTGTTTCAACAAAACAGTTGGGTTTGTTTTTTCTTCTTTGTATGTTTCTCAACACAGACAACACTGAATTTCAGAGGGTCCTTCCTGAGCATACAGACAGGTCACAGGGAATAAAAACCTAAAGAAAACAGTTAACATCAAGAGCTGAGAACATGGAATTTTAGAAGTGCAAGAACAGAGGCACCACTGCAGATATTTCACTTGAGGGTTTTTTCACTGAAGTGCCTTCTCAAATCCAGGCCGACAAGAAACAGAGCACTCTGCACTCAAACTGGGCAGCTGCACAGCAGAAGGCAGCGTGGAGGTGCAGAGCCTTGTTGGAGCACTGCTGGAAAATCCCCACGGGCTTTTCTTTTGCTGCAGCTTACCTTCCTACCAGCAGCAGCTGAGTCCTTGGAGGAAAAATACATGGCATACCTGATCAAAAGAAAACTTGGATTCTCTGATATTTCAAAATGTTATCTGGAGTTTATATTGCTGAACTTGATACTCCTGCTAGCACATTAAATAAAGTATAAAATAAGAAATGCCCACTGAGGGTTATCAACATTCCCCCTCATACCACAGGCATGAGATGTGCGTAGGCAAGATGTAACTTTCCCATGCTGTGGTTTGAAGCCACATCAGGATATTAAAAAACTGGTGCAGCATCATCAAGCAGATTTACTTAGTGCTGGTTCTATTTCTCAATACACTTGAATCAAAAAGATGAAAGAAAAAAGCAGCACATGAACACTTACTAAATTGCCAAATTGTGCATCCAGTTAAAGATGTATGCTGATAGAGACTGCAAATCAATGGACTGATATAAATTACTAGTACTATAAATAGTATAAATACTATAAATTGCTATTATTATTCAAAACACTCTCAACAAGAAATACAAGGAAACTTAAGCAGCTAGAAAGCAAAGATTTATAAAAATAGTTAGTGAAGTAAAAGTGATGTAAACAACACACAGTCATCCTGTACCAGCAAGGCTCATGGACAATTAGATACCAGGACAATGACTAAACTGATCATTTCAGAAGTCAGAGCATTCAAGCAGCACTGTGTAGAGAAAAACAATCATCAGTAAAGTGGCAAGAGCAATCCAGACACTAATTGTTCTGTAAAAGTAATTTTTATCCACAGAGAAATACCATAATAAATGAATGGGAGACAAGAAATGGAAATCACTGTACTATGGAAAGACTGGAATCATGGAAAATAAGCAGCAGGGGGAATTGCACGAGTAAGTCTCATCAATCAAAAGCAACCAGCTTTATCGTACAGTTTTGAAAGGATGGGATGAAGGGTAAAGCAACAGATGTAGTATCTGAATAATAGTAAAATATTTGATAAAAATCTCTCTCAAGAATCTTACTCTCCAAAATCAACTCAAATTGGCTTGGACAGGAACACTACAATGTGACCTGAAACCCAATGACTAGTCATAATGAAAAAGTGAAAGCCCTAAAGGAGAAAATAAAAATAAATAAACAGATTAAAAGATGAGCTTTTCAAGGCCTGGGAAACTCTCCAACTGCCACACTGAAAAGTGCTGTATCAGTTTAGACTGATGTTCTCAGAAGTTAAAGTGATAAACAGCAATAGACTGCAAATCTTGATTAGTGGGATACTGCAAAGACTGAAATTGGTTCTGATGATATTCAGAAACAGAAGCAGGACTGAATATGTTCATGAGATCCACAGATGGCATTTGCAGGTGGTAACAAACTTTGCAGATAAATTGCAATTGCCAGTTGGTACAAAACAGTAATAAGATGACCTAAAGTGATTAAAAACTGTGGGGTTTTTTTAAACAGCAAAATAAAGCTTCAGTGGATAGGGGGAAGGGACGAATGTTGGGAAGAGATCAAACTGACAGACATGGGAAAAGAAAACATTAAACATATTTCATTTTAGAGGAAAAATTACAAGAAAAAGTACCAGGGGATGATATGGCACATGAGTTCAGAAGATAAAACCAAAGACCCTTCTAGAGTATACTATCCAAATACACAGCGCCAGAGCATGCTATGGAGAAGACAACCTGTATGTCCATCATCAATAAAACTCATCTAAAAAATGTCCTTCGTTCCTGCAAAATCTGCATCAAGAAGAGCAATTAAGGTGATCTAGAGATTGTCTCCTACAGCACAGACATACATCCCACTACCTTTCCAAAGAGTTGTCTCCAATTTTAGCTTGCATAGAACGGGCTTACTACAGACCTTGCTGCCTTCCAGCCAAACCTACAGCTAATTAATGCACCAGTCTCAGCCACCATGATATAGTCAGATAAACATACCATGCTGTACACAATTTAATACTCAACTATTCAAAATATAAAAGCCATAAGATTTCACCCATTCCCATTAAGAAAAAGAGATTGAGAAAGCAATTTCCTAGCTTCTAATTTTCATGACCACATACAGTCTATAGGGATTAAAAAAAAAAAAAAAAGCCTAAATAGCCTGGAAAACTTCCCCCCCCCCCCAAAACATTTGGGGGAAATGCTTTTTCCCCCAAGCAAAAAAACCAACCACATAATTCTGCACTTTTTTCCAAAGGCAGTAAAACTTCTCAGCTTTGCTGAAGTCAGTCAAGTTTAATCACTAAAACCAAAGGTTGATTTTGGTTGTAACCTACTTAGAAAATGATGACAGTATTTAAGAAGCTTCCTCATTAGGTCACTGAGAAATTATTAACATTAGTAAAGCGTTTCATTGTGCTTTATTACAGCTCCAAAATGCTCCAAGGTTCAACTTTGCAAATACAGCCAGCTTCCAATAAATTTCATGGAAAAATGTTACTTACGGTGGATGCAACGCTAGATTAATGTTGTTATACTTACCAATCAGCCAGCAGGGCTTCAAAGAAAACACAGGAAATTGCACATAAATATTGCTCTGTCCCATTTAATATGTATTTCTAAAGTTAGAGCACGAAAGCGTTAAATATTTTTGTTTTCCATTAAAAACACTCTTTACATGGCAAGGCAATTAAGTTATTTTGGCATCCGCTCCACATAAAGCAGCTGCTGTACAGTATGTTTTACTTTATAAAATATCTTTAATCAGCACACTGACTAGTTCTGTCATTTATAATTAAGGAGGTAAATGGCAGGTGCAGCATTCATTAGTGAAATTGAAGTCTCTGTGCAAGACATGCAGTCATACCAACTCAAAGCTTCTTAGGAATAGAAACAACTGCTAACAGCTTTGCACCACAAACTTGAGTAGGTAAGGCCACGTGGAGAAAAAGGCACATCTACAACACTTCTGGAGCCTTTACAACCTTATGTTACCAGATTCATTTCTTAAACTCTTCCTCTGAAAGTAAGAACAGAAAAAGGAGGAGCGCAAAAGCCTACCCTCCAAGCCATCCTGTGAGAGTCTCTGTTTCTGCCTTACAAACCCTGGGGAGGGGCAGAGGTACACATCAAGAGACAGGCAAAGTGGTTCTCTTCCTTGAAATGATTTTCCCAGCCAACAACTAAGAAATGAGCTAGTCCAACGTTTGGATAAGTGCCCACACACATAATTTAAAAACAGACTGACCGTTATGGTGGTGTCTTCCTGACATGAAAGTAGGACCACCAGTCCTACGAACACCCTCCTAACATTTCTGCCATTACCGCCTTAAGAGGTTGTGGGTTTTTTGGAGAATGGCCATAGTCTAAATTGTGAGTTAAGTTAAATCTCTCCTCCCTTTTAAAACTGCAGAGGTTATTCCGGCTTAAGGACTCCTAAAGAGTAGCCTTACAGCTATTTACAAATCTTTAGAGCGTATACATTCAGCAAGAAGTCCTTCGAGATGTGTAACACTTCCAAAGAAGTGGTAGTCACCCTCAAACCTGGTACTACATAGTGCTGGGTCCTTGCCAGACCACAGCCCAGGGCTGTGCCTGCATCATCTCCATGTTCACCAGTTCTTCAGAGTCCCCATGCACCACCTCAGCATGCAAAATTGTTGATAAAAACAAGTGCAGTTGATGAGACTAAAATAATTACAGTGTTTATGGTCTCATTTGTAAATTAATAGTCTGCTATCTCCAAGCAAATGCTCTGAGACACTTCATTGGTTTTGGCCAAACTGAGACTGCAATTTGAAAGAAGCCAAGAAGCCCCACTTTTGCAATACTTCCAAGGCAAAAAGGTTAACCCTTTTGAGTGCTACACTACCTAAGCTACATTTCGAAAACAACCCAAGTATGTGTCCTTCAGAAAGGAAAGCACAACACTACATCCAACAATGCATGTAGTAATACAGTAGCAGTAAAGTAATAGTAAAGAGCCTTCTGCATTAATTTTAAGAGAATCTATGCATTTCTGCCTAAACTCACATAGCACATTCCCACATCTGTCTTACATAGAAAACAATATAAATACCAGGCAAGGCAACTGCATTCTGTGCTATGAACTAGAAGACCAGCTGTAGACCTCTGTATAATACCAACCTTGCAAATATTGTACAAGGCATTGAATTGATTTGTGCTTCATTGATGTTAAATGCATGTTTCTTCAGTGGGTAGACAGTGTGCCTTCCACATGCACAGAAACAACCACTTCCAAGGCTAACTATAGTAGATAAACAACAGCGGATGGGAGGCAAACTTATTTGTGTTTTTCTTTCAGTGCTAATTTTGACTTAAAATTGAGGCTTCTGGGAAGGAACACAATCCCTAGCTGTGTGCAGTACCCCCTGCCAACCAACTTATGAAGCAGAACTGCTACTGACTCACAAATGAGTTATTCATCCATCCTCCTTTTGACAAGCAGAAAAACTACATGACCATGGCTGACAGAAGAGAAAACAAAAATTCAAAGAGGGATTCAGGAAGGGCAAGGAGGAGAATTTAGAAATGAAGGATGCTGTGATAAAGACAATTTGTTATACTCTACAAGAAGACACAATGACAATAAACCACTTTTAACCAGACTTGTAATTCTGTAAATGAACCAATAACAAGTGCTGCACAAACAAACCAAAAAGGTCACCATTTATAAACACCACAATATTTTTGTTTGAAAATGCAAAACGAGACAGTGGAATTTCAATAATGTTGTTAAGCCTTTTCAGATTAGGCACAACCAGTGCGGGTATGAAAGCTGATCTGAACTAGCAGAAGAGAACTTAGGGGGAGGAAAAAGCTTTATCTATAAATGGGAACAAGCACCACTAGGGAACAGACTTTAGAGAGTACACATAGGGGTTAAACAGAACCTGCCCTCCCAGACAGGTGCAGCTCTCAGCTGAAATATTTCAGATAGCATAAAAATGTGAATACTGCTATCACAAACAATTTCAGTTCCCAGGCAGGTCTAAGACAGTGATATTCATATAAACCCTCTCAGAAGACAGCAGCCATGCCCCACCATATGGTCTGGCACAGTTCAGCATATGGGATTGGTTGTGATTGTTTTCCTTTTCCCAAAATTAGCATTAAAATATAAGTGATAGCTTCAATTAGAAGCAAAGCAACCTGAGCTCAAAATATTAAATTAGAAGTAATCTGATGTTCTGAGACAATGTAGACAACAAAAAATTTACAGTTTGTTAGAGGGTATAAATACAATTAAGACTGAGAAAAGAAATGAACACATAAATAAATCAATTCCTCCACTACTACGGCACTGAGCAATATTTACTACCAATGTGGATAGAGAGATGTTTATGGCATACTCACAGAATACAATTAAAATCACATTCCTCAGTCTGTCAGTTCATATTAAAAAAAAAAAAAATCAAAGAGGCTAAACTACCTTCTGCCATTCAAAAAGCTTCATTAGCTAAGGCAGCTGCAAACTGGTAAAGCCACTTGAAAAAGCCTGCTTTACTATTTAAGTTGTTTGGTCTTAACACAAGACTTCTACTTTTCTTCACAGTTCAGCTTCCTTTCATGGATACCATGAGATCCATGGGTTCCAATTCTAAAGGTATTCTCTACCAAATGGTGGTGGATCATTTAATATCACACGATCAATACCAACTGACCATGTTTTATATCATTGTACATACATATCACTACAATTAACACCAGATGATTTGGTGGAATCTGATTAAAATGAGACAGTATGCCAGCTCTACAGACAGTTACATTACATGAAGTACCGAGATACATCAGAACACAGTTAAAAGAGATGTCTTACTTTCCCATCCAAACTGCATAGCTTTCAGGGAGTTGTGGAACAAAAAGCATGGATCTTCCAGTATCAACATCTACTGCTCCAAAGCAGCCCGCTTCAGTTACTCCAAAAGTCCAGTGAAAGTAAGATTCCTAGGTTAAGACAAAATATATTCTTAAAAGAAACCACTCACTTCTACCAGCTCTAAAAATACACTACAGTAGATACTAATTCTTACTTCCATGTATCTGAAAGAGATCTCTCTGGTGTGGGCGGGGGGAAGTGGTTTAGGTCTAAAGCTTTTCAGACTGACTAGTTTTAGGTTACAATAATACAAATCCCTCTGTTGGCAACTGGAAAGGATCTGAGATTAATAAGCTACCATAAGAAATAAACAGGTCAACTCAGCACAATAAATATACACCACACAATAAAATAGATTCTTCCAATCTAGAATTAGTATCAGGAAGAAACAATCATGCCACATGAGACAAGGCAAAAGCAGAGTGCAGATTCATTGGGTTGCAATGGCAGAGTGCTGAAGTGAAGAGGAAGCTGTACTAGGAACAGCCTTTAACCAAGAGTTATTTAAAGAATAAGCAAGCAAACAAAACACCTAACAAAACAGAGATGAATCTTGGTAAGGACAAACATATGCTCCAATATCCTGAAAGGTACATCTCCTCTAAAACCAGATCAATAACTACATTAAGATATGTGCTACCTAAATTAGAGTTATTGGTTTTGTTTCTTCATAGCATACAACAGCTCAATTAAATTCACAAAACAAAGTACTGTAGCAGCCATGCAAAGCACACAGCTTTGCAGGAGTATGCATTATTAGAGTACTGTTACACCAACTTTCCCAAAGACGGTGTTCCACATGACATTAACAAGGTACTAAATCCTACCTGTGACAGAAGAACACATGGGTACTTAAGAAAGAGTGTAATTTGAGAAGACACATGTTGTAAATTCTAAGACACATCCTGCTTCCTGGAATACATTACTACTAAAAGCTTGAACTGCTTTTCTGTGGATTAATTCAGTTTAGGTCCACTGTCACATGTTTCACTACAGAAAGAAGGTTATTTTTTGGGTCACAGACAAGACTGAAAAAACTAAGAAATATTCCACTGTTGTCTTTAATAGCACGTTAAACATTGATAGGCAATAGGGCCTTGAACATGTTTAGGCCCTTTAAACCAGATAACGAGCCTGCATACTAAAGCACTGAAAGAGAGAGTAACTTGAAGGTAAAGAGGCAATGTTATAAAGAAGACAATTAAATGAAGCAAGGCAATGCACATGAGAGATAAAGGGAAAATAATTTAAAACCATTTAAAAATTCATGCAGTTTAAGAGACAGTTTCTTAATTTGATTTCAAGTTTTGATTCAGCTCTTACCTGGCGAAACACAATACCAGTATCGGTACAGTATCTCTGGGTTTCTTCTCCACCCTGCAGCAGAACAACCGAATTCTTCTGGACATCCTTATTCTGTCTCAGGCGATCACACAGCCGTCTTCTATTCAAGGCAAAAAGTGCTACAGGCACCTTCAAGGTCTCGTTCCCCAGCCAAAAGGAGGGTCTAGAAAAAAAAAAAATTAATTGACAATTAATGGAAGACAAAGACAGTGGTTAGCATGATTCAGACGCACAGTGTTTGTTACTTCAGAACAGAAAAGGAAGGTTAGTTCAACTCTCCAAACAAGACGCCAATGACTCAAGGTGAAGAGATGCTGTATACAAGCATTGCTCTTGAGCAACGATCAAATACTGCTCATACGAGTACCAAAGGAAAAAGATGGCAACAGGAGACAGGGCTGGCTGGCAATGGCCCACAGCACGTCACTTGTTACATTCCTTTAGGTAAACAACACGAAAAGTAGACGCAGAAAGTGACAACAGCCTAGATCAGCTGAGTAAAGGCAAAACAGGAGAAGAAAATTAGTTCTTAGTTACTGAAAACAGAAGTGGAAGGTTACATTAAGTCTGGCAACCTTCAACAAGTCCTTCTGGGAAACATTCAGTAGCTGAAACAGGGACTGGAGTCAAAAGATGCCAGATAATAGACACAGGACACCACCATTTCCCATACTCACACAGTATCTGCAAATTTCTTTTCTATGTACATATGTTTATTCTTGCATGCACACAAGTGGCTTCAGCAAGGCAGCACAAACATGCTCAGACAGCCTAGAAAGTCTCTCAAAAATTGTACTCATACAACCGCAACTGGGAGAATACAGTTTATAAGTAGAGAGCCTCTCTTAAAATAAACTGGTAATATAAGTAATATAAGGTGTTTAAAGTATTGCAAGAATATATTGCTGATTCATTCACACTTGTTATAGGTCCATACCTGCACTTTTGGAGCTTTACCAGTAGAAGCACAGTAACTTTGGGATTATTTTTTTAAATTAGACGAGGAGAGAATAATCTAAGAGCATTTCCTTTTTTTTATGTTTAATATAGCAAAGCTGTACTTTGGAGCTTGAGAGAGGAATACTGTTTTACCAATAAAATCCTATGATGTAAGTCCACTTTGTCCCTTCACCTTAGTTTCTCTCAGCTTATTAAAGACTGACTAGCTGGATGGTCATTTTCTATCAGATATGCTTCTAGACGAGATGACAGAAAGGTGCAGTTAAATTGTTACTATGTTAAAATTACAAGAAATTAAGCACACCAGGACTTAACCTTAGAGAAGCAGAGCTCCACATCTTAATTATTATATAGTTTTCATAGGCAATCTGAAAGGTAACCTTTGATTTATAGCTGCATAAAGTAACTTCCTGAAAGACTTTATCAGCATCAGAAATGTAAACCCTATAATTTCTTACTGCAGACACAGCATAAAAGAGCTAATAAAATATTTTATTTTACTTGTTTATAACTACTAGATATAACAGCATAAATAATTTTAGGTGAAAGACTGCTCTTGCTATTCCAATTTTCAAACTATCTGCCTAGGAGTTCAGCTGATGGTGCACAAAACCCAAATGTGTTTAGTCTTATTATTTCCCACACACACCTGATAAACCAGCACCATGGCAGGTGATTGTTACACAAGGGCTGCAGACTGCCTACTGGGGCCCATCAGCATAGCGTGGAAGCACAGTATAAGCTTTTGTTTTGGGGTACCCATGCCTGTAGGAAGAATGAAGCAAGTTCATACAATCCCAGCAAAAGCTACTTGAAAGTTTTAAATCAGAGAGTGAACCTTAAGCTAAATATGGGCAAGGCTTTTCAGGTGCAAAGCTGTGGCTCAGCAACTCAGCAATGCATGAGAGGTTGAAAACGCTGTTATCCAAGCAAGATCACCCCATGGAGTAACTCTATGCAGGGGTCTGAAAATCATACGCTCACCTTATTGCAAGTATAAAAGAGAAGAGAGAGCATCATCAGATACCCTTATGGCATAGGTTGCTCTCAGATCTTTGTATCTGCTGATAAAAACGAAAAAAAAAAAAAAAAATGCAGAGGTGGTAGCACACCCTGTCTTACGTTTTGCTTCAAGGAAGGAAAAAAAGTCACCTTTGTTGTAATTTTACCCTCTTCACAAGGTTTTTTTTGTGATTTAATTAAAAAAACAACAACAAACAAACAAACAAAAAAAACCTGATGTCCCTCCTTCTCCAGGCCTATTCCTACACCCTGGAGCTCATAGGAAGCTGCTACAAACACACATTTTCATCTCCATTAAGTTTACTATTAATGTTTTTATTGCACTTAAAACCTTTGACAACCAAAATGAGACTCAAGGAGAAATAATGGTGTCAGTAGCAATTCCTACTGGTAGGCTCACTAAGCCACTTTAAGAGTGTCTTTTACTGGGATGTTAACACTGGAGCTAAAATGCATTCTGATGCAAAATGGTGGTTCTTCTGCATATTTTATCTAAGCTCATGGCAAAACTGTATTCTACCTCATATATCCAGATCCTACTTTCCCTGCTTGAATTTGATGCCACAGTATTCGTCAACAGCAGAATTTGGCTCTGTACAGTTGTTTTAGACTTGCACAGTTTTTTCACAGGCATTGCCTTGGTCTCTATTTTAAGGCTGCTATAACAGTCACAGCAGCTGAGCACGCTGGGCACCGCAGCAAGGGCTGCAGGACACAGGAGAGCTGGGCCGAGTGTTCTTGCAAATACTGCTCGGTTCCTCAGGTTCTCTGCTGAGCACTCAGATGTGAATTCATGCCTTAGAGTGTACAAGCTTGCCAGGCAACAGACCTACTTTCACAATTGAGATTCTGCAGAGAAAAGCAGCTAGGTTTCAGAGAAGACTCGGCTCAGAGCCAAGTTTACTTCCTCAACAGCCTTCATTCTCTCTTCTCTCCTGCAAGCACTCAAATACCAAACTGATGGCACCCCCACAGATGGCCTAACGTCACGGCAAGACAGCCATAGGTGCTGCTTTGCCTGCAGAGGTTGGGTCACTCAGTATGCATGACCCCAGCACCAGCGTTCCACAACATATACAGAGAGCTCTTTTCGGAGAGTGGCTGTACAAAGGAATGTAAGTCCCAAGAAGAAAGAGCATGGCTATACACCTGGCTTTCTATTGCAAGTAATTATTTGGGAAGAGAACACTCAAAGTACTCAAGATCACAATAAAAGTCTTCACACACAGGACTGGCTGTGTCACCATCACTCTGTTACTAAGAAATACATGGCAGGTAAGTAAGTTACCACTGGCTTCATCTTTTTTTTTTCTTTCTCTCTAATCCTTCCAGCCCAACTGTTACAAACTCCTGTGCATATGCAGTCCTGTCTACACCATGATGATTATTAGCACTTTTTCAGTTTTATATATAAGGATTCATCACTATGCCACTTGTAGTGAGTTGAGTGGGTACAAGTATACAACTGCCTCACATGTGTATCAAGCCTGCAAATATATACATAGTGACATCAACATGAAACTCTGTTGTTTGCCACCTAACAATACTACCACAACTTCTTTCTAGAGGGGGAACTACAAGCTTTGAATTTTGCCCTGTGATCTCTAATCACTCACCCAGTTTACACCACACAAGACACACAAATACCAGAACAGAGTACGATACATTGGCTGGTCCTTCAAAGTCTGTTTCTTCTCTTAATGCAAGGACCCTGGTGTCTCCAGCCACAAACTCAACTCTAATGTAGAGTTATATATTTGATAATTAAGCGTATTTAATGCCAGTACTGTTTGTGGTGCATGCCTCTTTGAAGCTATGCAAGCTTCTGCAAATAAGCATTAGTCAATGCCAGAAATGGCTAGTTGCAAGACCAGGACTGGACAAGCAAAGCTCAGCTTCCTCATTTTCACTAGCCTGGTACCAGAATTCAGCCACTGCTCAGTGTGGTAAAGGCCACCCATAGCAGCTGATACTTTCTCTGCTGGCTGTCACATACAATTTTTTATGATCACTTATTCCCTAAGCCTTCAAAAGAGCTCTTTTATTTTATTATACTGGAAGTGAAATGTAGCTAGGAACATTAAACTACATCTGTTTCTTTAAAGAATATTTTTCTTTTGCCTGGAACTGTTGATTTTCAAAACTTATTTCAGAAGTTTTATATTTTCAGTGAGGTTACATTTTGGTGCTGTATGATCCATCTAATATTTTGGTTTTCTTTTGATGCAACCATCGGAACACCCTGGTAACCAAGAATCCTATTTTACTTGATTTTCCCCACCATTTTTCAGTTAACCTTTTGTACTACTTTTTTTTAAAAGAAAATTCATGGACTGCCATTTCTGTTCTACTGAGGTCACACAGACAGGATCCAGATTTCAATTAAGTTGAGAAACCACTGAAACTACTTTTCAGTAAGTCATCATTTGTTTGTTGACTGGGTCTTATTTATTTGTTTTCAGCAACAGAGTCATCAACATCAGTTGAAGTCTGGCCAATCTTTAATGTCATTTCCACATGAAATATGCAAAGTACAAGAGACCCATGCCAACAGCAGCACAAACAAGTAAGCGATACAAGGGAAACAGCAAAAGCCACTACTGGTGTTTAAGGCGTAAACTGGATGTTTTCTTCACAGGGAGCTCAGTGCTCCTTGTAACTAAGTCAACAACTCGAAGTCCCAGCACCGTCGGATGTCCTACCCACCTACCCCAGCCCAACCTTGCTCTCGGCAGGGCTGGGCAGGAGCATCCCTGTGCAGGAACACCCAGTCACTGCTGGGGGAAACCAGGGGCAGGAGAACACCGCACCAGGGAGCAATCTTCACCCAAAGGCAAAAGAGTCAGAACCAAGTCCCAGCGTGACCTCCTTTTGGTGACTATGAAAAGTTCCCCCCTCATTTTGATATATTGTTAATAGTATCTTCATAAAGCACTGGAAGAAATGACTGAACTTAGCTATAATATGCAGGAGGGACCTCGTGCTAAGTAATCCACAGCCACCTTCAGGCATGATTTGCCAAACCTAACGCAACTCAAAGGATAACTCACACCTCAGCGGGGGAGGTGCTGCCAAGCCGACCCAGCGGTAACTGTGGAGGCCGCCGGGGTGCCCGCGGGACCCTCCCAGCTCTCTCACCGCCCCACACAAAACCTGCTTTCACTGCTCCACCGCAGGCAGCCCGGCCTCCCCTGTAGGCTGCGCGGCGACAGCCTGCCGCCCGGCCGCCACGTCCCTCTCTGGCCGGCCGGGGAAACCGCCGCCCTCCGGCGCCTCCGACCCACCCAGGCCCCTCAGCCAGACCCCGCCGGCCGAGCCGAGCCGGGCCGGGCCGCCCCCGCGCTGCGAGACGCGCAGCGCCCCAGGGGAAAGGGGCTAGGGGGGAGCTGGGAAGACGCGCGGGCCCGTGAGAAGTAGGCAGCGGCGGCGGTACCGCGGCCGAGGAGCGATGCTTACCCCGCCGCCGCAGCCATGTTGCCTCGCCGGACTTCGCCTGTCATGTGACGGCGGGGCCGGGCGGGCCGGGCCGCTGTGGAGGGGCGCGGCGGCGCCGCCTCAGCGCGGGGAGCAGATGGCGGGCGGGGCGGGAACGGGCCAGCCCTGTGAGGAGAGCCGGGCGCGCGGCCTACCGCAGGTCTCCAGGCTCTCGCCGACCTCGCAGCGCTGACAAGCCGCTGCTCTCCCTGCGGGCTGCTCCTCTCCTCAGGCTTTCAGGCAGATCTGGCAGGGGGAAGGCTCTGGCGAGGGTCGGGACTCGGGCTTCTTGGCACCCCAGAGTGGCGTTCATTGGGAGCGCTCTGCAGCTGGAGAGGGGATTTTGTAACCATCACCTCACCTATCGGCCTCTTGTACAAGAAACAATTCGACTCCTCGGAGCTAAAAGCTGTATAATGGAAATGCAGCCTTTTACAGGGATTGCTGTCTTACAACAGAGCTCCCCTAAATAAATGGTTGCTCAAAAAAACCACTTAATGTGCCATGCTGCTGTGATCCCTGTAAGAGATGCTTTCCACTTCATTTTGAAACTGAAAAGGTGTTTAACAACAGCCTTCAGGCATGGTCCACTGTAGCCAAGACCAGTCCTTGGACTAGCCTCACTCTGCTGAATTTTGCTCCTATTCAACACAGGCTTCTTCAGACCTCGAGTTGACTTGTTCTTGCCTCAAAATTACAAGCTACCTGAACAAACGCAACAATTCATAGGCCAGGGTTCACAGGGCCAGTAACTGCCATACAGCAGCAAAAGAAAATACCCAGAAGGATGAAATACCAGATAAAGAATGAGAGAGAGGAGCTCTGCTGTGTGACCTGAATACATTGTTCGGCGGCTCTATGCCTCCATAAAACAGCGATAAGTACTGCTCTGAGCCGGCAGCTCGTCGCAGGTACCGCTGCCCTCCCTCCCTGGAAGGAAAGCGGGAGTCCTTGCTCGGCTGCTGCTGAGCAAGGCCATTTCTCTGTTGTTCTGGCACTGATCTCAAAAGAAAGTATTGTCATACCGTGAAGTATTCGGATAATGCACCTTCCACCCCAGGCACTTGGGAAACAAGAATGCAGTGAGAAGAGCAGGCAGGAGGAGGATCATAAAATACATGGAGCTTGAAGTTAATGTTTGTTACAACAAATCAGTGCACTGTTATTAAGAAACGTGCATGATTAAAACCCTTTTTTGGTTGGCCACATTGTCCACTGGAATTTGGGAGAAAACTGCAGCTACTTATGCACAGCTGGCTCTGAAGTGGTGTGTGAAAGCTGCAGGGCAACCACAGGGAAAGATTGATTTCAGAAAGTCTGGAGAGGAGTGTGTAAATTAAGAAAAGTAGAAAAGTCAAGTAGTCATCCTCTAGCTCTTTATGTTTTTATGCCCAAGGCTCACAGACCTTTAGTACAAAATATATAATGAAAGAATCGGAAACTTCTTTCACAGACTGCCCATTTGATAAATAACATACTTACTTGTGGTGCCAGATTAATGGATAAAGCCCCATTTTTGACATTATAATTGATAAGCTGTTGAATTTCAAGGAACTTCCTTCAGTTTACACAGACTGAAAAAGTTTTTTAATGTAAACTGGAGCAAAATATTTTACTGCTTTCAGTCCCCTAGTGGTGCTCCCTTCTGCTTAGACTCAAGCAGAATTAGTGGCAGGAGGCAGGGAAGCTCACTTTGCCTTTCTCTTGTCAGGAGTAGAGAGAAAAGACCAAAGCCTTCAAGGCACTCTTTCAAATACTGTCATTAGTGGCTTCGGGCATTCAACCTTTCCAGCTCCTCTCTGCCTACCCATACACTTGCCCTCCTTAGAGAAAAGGAGGGATACTGCATTTTAGTATCTGCCCTCTAAAATGGGTTTTCTGGGTCTCTTTATTCTGTTTAATTTCCTCCTCTCTTCCCCTTGGTCATTTTACCCTCCTTTGGAAAACAATCACTGAGATTTAGAAGTTATGTGCACTCCATTAAATCTCAGAACAAAATAAGACCCCAACAGAACAAAAAAAAACCCCAACAAACCAAACCTGGTTTATGTTGTTTGTTAGCTAAAATACCCTGTTCTCCTGTCTCAGGATTTGAAAGAATGACACTTCTGCACGATGCACAAATTAAACTCATTTGCAAGGTGGCTATACTGGCAGCCAGTTGAACTGCCAGGCAGGAATGATACTGGCAGCCAGACTGGGAGCAAGACCAGCTTTATTGCACACATAGATAGTGCTGACTCTCTCTGCACTGCATTTGACTCTGCAACTGAGATAATTATCTGAGAGGCTAGTTTAGAGCATTTCCCTCTAAAAGAAGGTTTGGCTGACCATTACTGTCACTTATCTCCCAGTAGGACTTGTCTCCGTGGCCAAGAACATTCTCTCTCCATGTTGAAGACCTTACTTTGCGCTTCTGGCATCTTCAAAATCCCCACTCTAGCAGTCTGGGTGTACAAGAGATGCAGCACTGCAACGTGTGATGAGATTCCACAGTGGCCAGATTCTTGGTCAAAAACCTGGTTTAAATCTGCCTTGTGAGCACATCAGAAGCATGGTAAGGGCTCTCAATCTTCAACCGTTACTCAAACACTGAGTAGAACAATGTGCTGCTTAAATAGGGAAAATTCAAATCTGCAGAATGAGACAAAGCAAAGCAAAAAAGCACTGAACACAAGCATCCTCTGGCCTGTCGTGTCCTTGGACCGGGGAGGGGGCAGTAACTGCAGTCTCGCTCTGAATCCAGCCAGTGTCTGTCTGAATTACATGCAGCTGTAGACACTCCCCGAGGGTCCATAGGAAAATTTCCTTTCCCTCACCTCTGAGACTCAGCTGTGTATCTCCACCCAGCTCCTACGCAGTTCGTACTCCTGCTCCTCGTAGGACCTTCTGTCTCTCCTCAGTCTCCTAGTTAGTTAAAAGCAACTAAATTGCATAAGAAGCTCTTTTTGTTCTTACTACAAAGATTTAAAACAACTCAAATTTTCTCACACAGACATTCATTCACCTGGCAGAAAAGACTTAGGAAATATTAACAGAAAAGTTACTGTAACAATTGGTCGCTTTACACCTAGAAAAGAAAGCAGCATTCATAAATTGGTACCAGTACTTTTCTATTGCTGTTTGTCGCTCTATGTTTTAAGTGTTCATACTGCTGTCCAGGCAGGATCTTGGAGTCCAGCACCGTCGGTGAGTGCATTTACAACTTCTGTTATCCTAGCTGAAAAGAAATAATGTTAGGTTAATAAACCTTCCTTTTATTATATGAAAATTACATAACTGTTGTGAATACAGGTGAAGATATTTTCCCCCGGTTTTACAGTACAATAGATGAAAATCCAAAGTTAGCAGGGGCAGATGCAGTCCAAATACAAACTGGGGGAAAAAGAAGGACGCTGCAGCTGTGATGACAGCATGTGCTAGGGGAGCATCACCCCTCCCTTCTGCCCTCCAGCCCAGGATGGGTGTCAAAAGAAGAGCTAAATTCTCTCTGACTGCTGCACAGTGCTTGAGCTTCTCTCTTGCTTTGGGAAATGCAGTTGGTGAGAGACCCGATCATCTGGGGCTGCCATGAGGGATCACAGAGCCACACTGAGACCATGGTACCATAGTAAGAAATCTTGAGCTGCCAGCGTCATGACATGAAGTGGGGAACATGGTCTAATGGTGAGTGACTAAGGTCACCATAGGCCCTCCTTAGTAAATTCTTACCTGGATATATGGTTTCACTGCAAGTTTCAGCTGCTTTCTTAAATATCTAAAAAGCTTCCATATTATACATGCCATCACAAAACCAGAAATGACAGGAAAGGCTGATTTATCAGCACAGAAATTTTTCTAAGTTCAGCTTGATCTGTTTTTCTGCTGATCATTCCCCCAGATTTCTGAAAGCTATAACATTGCTGGCTGAGATGTTCTGTGACCTTCACTTGGATGGGAGAGCACTGGCTAGGCAAAGAACAATGGATAGAGTTTGTAGGTATATGAGTGAAAGCATTTTATACATTGTAGAATCAGCTGTTAGTCCAAAGTAATTATACAGTTTCCTATGTTAAAATGCATTAATACCGGGTCTTTTCATTGAATTACTATACATAGATCCCTAGCATTTCATCACTGAAAGATACATCTGCTGCCTTTGTTTGATACAGTGGTCACAAGTCTTTAACTTGAAATTAAGATTAGAAGGCCCCTTCAAAGTAACAGATTGAACAAAAGCATCTGCCTTTGGCATTTTCATCATGAAGCAATTTTGAGTAAATTTTCCCTCAAGCACTAAATGTATACTGCTGTATTGATCTTTTGGATCTTGAAATAAAACTCTGATTTTTCCCAAAGCCTGCTTGAACTAAATTATTATAAAAGACAAGAAAGATAAAGCATTAGATTGCCTCATTACTCTACCCATTGACTTTCATTTCAGAGTAGGAAAATCTAGTATAGTCAAAATGTGCCCATCAAGGATTGGACAGTCTAAGGTAGCTTCTCCAGCTATTGATTGATCTTTACAAAATTTTATAATTTTATTTTTGGGGTTGTTGCAATTCCTTAGTATAGACTGTCATTGTTTCATTTAAATTAATCTACCCATCTGTATTTATAAGTTGCTGCCACAGGAACTATTATCTCTTACAAATGTATTAAAACAACACTATCAAAACTGCTTGGACAACTTTTTAGTGGGTGTTTTGGTTTGTCAGGTTTTTTTAAGAATTAGTGGCCAATGTGATCTCTGTAATGTTTCTCTAGTATCTCTGGCAGCTTGAAAAAATCAATTTTTGTATATTGCAACATATTGTTTTGCTTCAATAAAAAGAGACTTCTCAATGATTTTCAGTCTCTTTGGACATACATTGGGTTTTTTGCTATCCCATGGCCATGAAGGCACAGTTTACACCTGCCTGTGTGTCCTTTGCATAGTGCCCACCACCATGACTCCTCTTTTGTTTTTCTAAGAGCTGTGTGCCCTTGTACTACATGAAAAATGCGCCGTGTCATGTTGAGTGCAGGTCAGTCACGGTTAACTGCCAGGTACAAGAGATAAGCCGCTATCCTGTATTTTCTTTTTTATAACTGTTACTAGTACGATAGATGGACAGTTTTGTTTATTCTAAGTAAGTTTTACAGAAAGCGCCGTAGTGAAATTTTACAACACTGGGTTTAGGACATGAATGCAGTATTACTGCAGCCATTACCCCAACAGCATTACAAATGTTACTGCGGACACATCTGAGAACAAAATTACTTGGCATTACTCATAATTTACTTGCTCAGCATTCCTCATTGTCAAATGCACAGCCTTTTTCTACAAAGAGGAGTGGTGTGCTGGCTATATTTTGAAGGGCAAAACCAAAGATGCTTTGCACCATCTTCTAGAGTAGAAGTGTGGGAAGAAGCTGATGAAGTTCCTGTACTGTGTGACAGAAAATTTTGTCTAGCCTGCACGCATGAACAGATAACCAATTGTACAATGGGAAAGCATCACTTCTCATGCAAGTTCCTCATGGTACCACAAATTTACCTGAACCCTTGCAATATATTCTACAGTTATAATACAGAACATGTTTACAAATCTTAATTTTTCTTTCATTACTGCCTAGATAACGTACTCTCCACCCCTTGCATAACAAATCCCCAAATAAGCTTATAATATGGTTATGTAAATATTTTCTCAAAAGATTAATGCCTTCAGATTCTTGCAGATTATGATTCATATCTTCACACTGATTTAAAGTCAGATTTCCCCACTTTTTTGGTAAGAAAAACCTCTTTAATTATTTACTGTTTATATGGAAAGTATTTTCCTCTCTAAGATCTTGCATTAAAGTTTTAAGCCACGGGTTTATCAAGATCTGCATTTTGTTGATGATGAAGAAATTGCTTTCTCTTACACAGACATATTAGACTTATCTGAAATGAGTTCCTCCAGGCTTTGCATAGGCAACATTTCCCTTTTCTGCTTGAAACAGCCCTACTATCCTTGCCAGGAAAGAAAGACCAACTTCTTCTGATGCTGCCCTCTAATGATAGAAACCACACCTTCTTCAGCTTTTCCTTTCTTTCTCTGTTCCGCTGTGTGGCAACAGTCGGTCTAAGAGGGCCGAGTGACAGCGAGGCTGCCATGGAGCCATGTCTGCCACCACCGTGACCTTGGTGGTGCGGCCGTTCCCGGCCAAAAGTCATCAGTGCCCCTGCCCCAACTGGACTCCAGGGCTAGCCCTCAGTGCCAACTGCAGGAGATGAGATACACAACTTCCTGTTTGTACAGACCACTCATCTAATCTCATTTGCATCCAACTGGAAATTTAACCCAGCTGGTTCCCGGCTTCAGTTTAAAACCAAAGTGATAAGCAACTGGCCATCAGATTATCTAATCACAGCTTATGTCCTGTGACTGCAGCACTGTTTCTGTTTGGTCACACCACTTACACTAACCAGTGTCCATGGTCCACTCCCACGAGCAAGCTCTAACCTGGGAGTTTAGGATGGAATGGAGGGGATTGTGCAGTAACATGCCAGGGGACAGAGAAGATACAAACCAAGAGCTTGTGAATCAGGGAATTCAATTATCTTTTGAACTGTAATAAATGGCTATTTTACACAACTGCTCTCTCCCCAAAAGACAAAATACAGCCTTTCTCCCAGGCAGTGGAAACTGTGCCAAAAGTACAAAGTGCACTAAGGATGTTATACGCCTCTTTGCCTTTTAATGAATCAACTGACTAACATTTATTTTTAAAATGGGTCATATTTACAGGCATTTTTCAAAGACTACCAGTTTGATAAGAGTGAGACTCGATTTATTGTAGAGACAGACAGCCCTTCTTTCCAGAGCGCGTACCTGTCCGCCCTGTGCACAGCTGGCAGCCTCCCTGCAGAAGTTACGCTGGGCACAGGTATCCACAAAGTGATTTGGATGCGTGCATGAAAATTAGGCTCAATGAGATTCAACTTGGGCAACGACAATAATATCCACAATCACATCCTCTGCTGCCTACCTTTGACATTCAAATATCATCGTCTGGTTTTAACTTCACAGTCACGAACATATACATGATTTCTAAGAAATGGTTATTTGCCATCTCAAAAACTCTATTTTGCTGAACTACCCTTTAGTTCTGTACAAGTTTAAACTATTCTGAGAACAGCTTCACTTGGTTTCCATCAGCATTAGCAGTGTTAATGTAATTTGTGCTAAGGAGATTCAGAAAGGAAGCTCAAAGAACCTGTGTGGTTTAATTGTGTGCGTGTGTGTGGTATTTCCAAGCATCCTGTGTTTCAGGTGGCATCTGTCTGCATCTTTGAAAATAAAAAGGCTCATACAATTTCACTAATGTGGTGCTATAGCTGTGCCATTTTTTCCCCCTCAAGCCCTGACAGGAGTCTTTGTTTGTTTGTATGCAGGGGCTCTGTTTGAACTGTTGCCTGGTGTCCTTGTTTTGTATGCTGGCAGGAGAGGTGGTATTTTTGTTTTGTTTTGTTTTCATTTTCAGAAGATGGGGTAACTTTTTTGCTACTATTACTGTTGACAGCAACAACTCTTCTAGTCCAGGCTGGCATCATATGATGGCCAGAGATAAAGAATTCAGCTTCAGAAAATAACACGGCTTCTTACTGAGCTCCAGAACTGGGGAGATGCCAGGAGCAGCATCACCCCAGGATGCTGTCAAGGTGTAGCAGGCAGCCCGGGCTCCTCCAGCTCCCTTCTCGATGAATATATTTAGGGGTTTATACTGAGTATCAGGAAGCATAAAGCAGATATAAACTAGAACAGTTCCAGCATTAAACATGACACAGCAGTGCTAATTTAGGATCTGACTTTGTGTGTTGTTTTACTTCTTACTAATTGCATGTTTTAACTGTGCAGTGCCCCTTTCATGATTCCCCTTTTGCATTGTATGGAGTAGGGGCAGAAAAGCAATAATATTTGCTGCTTTCCCAAGACTGAAGCGAGGTAATTTTCACTTGTTTTCAAAGATACAAACAAGAGAGAAGGAGAAACCTCTCCAGGCTCAGGCTTCTTTCTGAAATCACATCTTAGGGCATTTCAGTACTGTCCACCAGCTTGTCAGCGGCTCAGGGCTGCACGCAGCTTCCTCGCTGAGTGAGGCTTTCCCAGTTTCACTTTTCTGCAGTAAGCAAATCTCTGAGTCACACCGCAAAGCGGGCCCAATGACAGGCTGACTAATGGTGCTTTGACAACATCCAATAGATTTTACAGAGATTAAGGTCTCGTCAGAAATTTGTCAGCAGTAGTTTAGGAAATACTTACTGAAGATTTGCAGAGTTAACAACTCTGTGGGTGTTTGCTGTTTGGCTATCTACATAAACAAACAGCTGGTGCAGCTGGAATAAAATCAGCAAAGTTGTTACTAATTTAGACTCTTTGGGCATCTCTCTGCTCCAGGCACAGAAATGACTGTGCTGGAGCATACTGGTATCCCAGCTATTTTTAAACCACCTCGCTTGGTACTGGAGGCAGCCAGCTACAGCAGCACAGAGCTCATCGTGGATTCATTTACCCGGCTTTTTGGCTCAAATATTAGTGCCAATAGGATTAGCTAAACCGTTTAAAATCATAAAAAGGAGATACAAAGGACTTGATTCAGCAACAGTCTGATTCAAAGAGCAAACTCACAGTTGTTCACACTAGAAGCTGTGACAGGCTACATAGATGAAGACAAGAAGCTTAAATTTGCTGGAGTCGACAATGGGGAGGCAGGGAGCCAGTAAACACAGTGCCTGCTGTGGGGAAGGGTCTGGCCTTCACTGTGAATCCTTTATGTCATTGCAAATGGAAAATGTCACATGGAAAAGAAGGAGAGTCCTATTAATAAAGAGTCACTGGGGTAATGTGCAGTAGAAGAGGAGGAAGGATTGTGTCTGGACTTGTTTATCTGCAAAGAGCTTTATGTTCTGGGAGAGCTCTGCCTTACTGCTTCTGGAAGGCTTTAACTTCAGTGTCAAAGTTCAGGGACCTTTCCCCATTGCTAGCACTAGCTGGCAGAACTACCCCTTTGTTTGTAATAATTTCTTACCAACAGTGACTTGTTTTATGCATGTCACTCGTGCTTGTTAGGGGCTGGTCAGACAAGCAGGACAGACAATCGCCCAAGGCAGTCAAATGCTCACCGCATGGTAACTTCTGGAAGGACATAGTCCCACTTACCTAATAACCTACTGACCTATCCCTAATCTTAGATGCATTCTTCTCACTAGCATGAGAGTCAGCAAGATTAAAAAGTGCAAAATGAAAACATCCAGTAAACTTCAGACCACCACCACGAGCTGCACTGCTTGCTGAAATCGCAATCTGTCAGAACAGGACTTGCTGAGAAAAGTAGTTTTTTGCAAAAGGCTGCCTTCTTGTTCAGAGTGTTTAGGGCCACAGCTAAGGCATGGATTGGGGCTAGGTCCTCAGAAAACTAAAGTGAAGACTAAAGAGCTGTATACTATGAAGCTTCCTAAAGCTATGCCAGCCAAGCCCAAAGGGGACGACAGTAGAAAATGTATCCAACTATTAACTGGAGAGAAGCACAGTCCCCCTACAGAAGAGCGAGGAATGCCATTGCTACGGCACAGTGCAAGCCTGCCAGACTCTAATGAGACAGGCTGACTAACGGGGGAAGGATATGGGAGATGTTCAGCAGGAGCAGGCCTTGACCTTGGAACTGAGCCCAAATTCTATAGCGGAGAGTAATAATGAGAAAGGCAAGATCAAAGGAGACAGCTCTAACAAAGAGGCGAAAGAGATAGGTAAAGACACGCGAGCACTTACCAGGTACTTGGCTTTTCAGTCCTTTGCTTTGGGCTTGACCTCGTGTTCTCCCGACTCTCTCTCTCCCGTTGTCTTTGTAAGCCCGAGCCCAGTAAGCAGGGACATCCTGTAGCTGAGCTGGTGCGGCACGCTGTATACAGTACGCCTGCTTGATACGTTCACAGACATTATGCATGGGTAATTTTTATTACCCAGGGGCATTTCTCTTTTACATATCCCCAGCTACAACTTTACTGAAATCATTTTCTTTTTTATTGGCCTCTTACATTGTTAGAGTGCCCATGATTTCCCCACGGTTAGATGATGAATGACAACATATCATACAAAGACAAAATACAGGCATTTGCCAACTATAAACCGGATTTTTTTCATTTGATATGTTTCCTTTTCTTGTGCAACAATTATAAGCAACCTTGATGGGATGAACAGTACAAATAGAAGTTTAACCAGCTTTCTTCTGAACCCAGGATCACACAAAAAATAGATTCACTAAAGATACAAGATTTCTACTAAAATGACAGACCTTCAGAAAACAGATTAACCATTTTAAAGACAATTTCAAATATAATCAACTGGGTTCAATCCCTGGGCAGCCAGCTGGGTCCTTGAGAGGTTCCAGTGACTTCAGCAAAATCAGCGGGAATGCAGAGAGACATAAACTTTAATCTCTACACTGTCAAATGCAGGCTCAACTCCTCGGGAGCTTATGCATCTCCTTTCCCCTCTTCCTTTCCCCCAGACCTCTCCCTCAGACCAGGCAGCACAGACACCCTGCCAGTCACCCACGAGCAGGCAGCGTGCCTCTTTTCCTCCCGCCCTCCCCTCGCCTTGTGAGCATCTGATAGCAGCAATAGCTCCCAGCCAACCCCACGCAGGAGGCGGCTTTTGTACAGACAGCATTTTCTGTTCAAACAGGCATTCCCAGCTGCTCCCGGGGAACAGAACATGAATATCATCGCTTTTCTGGCTGAAGCTATGTGATCTTAGCCAAGCTTCAATCTGACCAATAGGTCTTTCCTTAAAAAGCCAGGGAAGAGGTAGCGAGCAACGCGTGGGTGTCCACAAGCAGGTACCTGGTGGGAGAGTGCTGCCGTACCTGTGGATGAAAGGGGCTCAGGGACGTTCCATGGAAAGGCAGTATTGATCCAAACGCGTGAACAGATGTTCCTCTCAAACACATGCAGACCGTATGGACAGCAGTGATCTGGCTTTAAAAAAAGAAACTTAAATTCAGATTAGAAAAATAAAGTAAAAGAGAGATGATTGACACTATTGTAATATGTTAAATACTGCCAAAAATCCAATTATCAAAATCTCCAAGTGAACACTGTAAGGCTCACTGGCCTGAAGGTGAATATTTTGGTGGCAGAATGGTAGGACGTAGGGATACCAAGTGCCGTGAACACTACAGAAATACTTCAAATCAAATACTGTACATCTACCCATCCATACCTATATGTCTACCTGTCCACACAATGCTGGAGGGAGAGCAGGTAGCCAGTTTTATCTTGCGTTCTTCAGTCCTGGCTTGTTGCCCAAACAACAAGGGTTTTGCTGAGGGTGATGAGCTGCCACCTCTGTTACTTCTATCCCCCTTTTTCAAGACCTGATCCAAAACTCAGTGAGGTTCACTGAAAGACTCCAGCTGACCCAAGGCTTTGGTTGACCCTTGTACCCTAATGTCTTCTATTGCCAGGATGGAAAAAAGGAGATTCTATTGTGAAAACCAATTACCAGAAGAGAAGAAACAGCAGAATAGAATTTCAAAGCATCAAATGTAAGTAACGGGGTTTTAAAGAGAAGGACTAAACAGAAAGCATTAACAACATGTAACCCAAAAAGAGCTTAGAAACAAGTTACGTGCCTGAACTTTTGAACTCAATCTTTCCACTGTACTATCATATATACAAATGACACGACTGATGGACTTGAAAGCTACATTTCAAATTTTGCAGATGAGATTAAATTAGAGAAAACATCCAAACCATTTCTAATACAATGAAGGTGTTAGATTGATTATACTCTTGGATTAACAGATGGTAATTGCAGATACACAAAGACTTTTAAGTCTTCAAGCAAAGAACCTGCAGAAGAAATAGCTATTATTTGGAAAGGCACTGGAGCAATCTACCTCATAAAACAGATAAAACTTACAGTGTAATATTGTTAAGGTTTTCAGCCAATGTACATATGAAATGAAAAATAGAGAATCAGATTGCTTAAGGAATAATGGAGAGATAAAAGGACCGACAGTTTTATTGTGTGAGGCACTGGTTAGATGTCAGAGAGACTTCAATCACTGAAATGAAAAAATATTGTCACTATACCAGTAGCAAGCAGAGAAAGAGTAATGTAATTAAGGGTGTACTCAGACACGCAGTATCAAACCTCTGCTATCCCATGGAAGAGCCAACACTAAATCAGGCTATTCCACACGGAGCGGAGGCCAAGGCATACAACCCCCCCCCACGTACAGCCAGTTCAAAGAGCACACACAACCAGCCAGCACAACTCGCCCACCCAAGGGTGGAAACTCAGGTATTCGCACCCATCTTGCAAATACAGGATTCATGACTATGCACCTGGCGGTATTCGTGCTCCTCACGACGACCACATGTGGTATCAGGTCAGCACAAAACGTATAGCACAGTATACAAATACTGTGTAACTCTTTTGCTAAGTTTTTTTAGACAAGTTGCAAATAGGAATCCCCAACATTAGGTGGCAAGTGAAAAGGATCCAAATGTAGCAGCTACAAAGTCTCATAATCTAATGTTGCTACGCTTGAAGTAGGCTTTTATATCCAAAGTTCTGCCAATCATATATAAATTGCTGACAAAACTATGAAAATCAAAACTAAGGGTTTAAAAATGCAGGTTTTCTTGAGTGATCATAATATTGATAAACAGATGGGCTGGGTGATATGAACGCAGAAGCCTCCCCATACCAGGTGCAAGATTTCTGTTCTCGCCTACATAACCATGGCTGACTCTCTCACCCATGTTCCTTTGATTAAAACTATTTATTTGGCGTTTTCTAAAGTCTTCATAAAAGCAGTGTATATGCTGTGGAGAGGTGAAATGATCAAAGTATTTACAACAGCTACTACCTTGCATAGTCCTGGAACAAGCAATATTGGTTGTAGTATGATCCGGCAGTACTGTGACAGACCTGCGCTGTGAAAGCTCAAAGAAAGGCAATGTTGGATCGGTTCTCAGAGCCAACAAGAAAGAGATGCCATTCACCAGATATTTTAATCTACAAAATAGCATCCTTTGTTCACATACAGCAAGAATTAAGAAGTATTAGATGTTGATCTGTCAGTCACAAAAATGCCACGTGATTTCTAAAACCCTTCCTACCCCTGCCATTTGCAAAAAAAAAGGATTTTTCCTGCTATTCAACAGCTTCCACTTAAACTGGGAATCCTCCTGACAAACTGGCGGCACAGTGGTGCAGGAGCACATACCGAGGATTTGTGTAGAAGAGCAGCTTCTCTCCCACATGCAAGCTTTGGGAGTTTGAATTTGAGCATGGCATTTATTTGTTTACACGTGTGCAAATGTGGAACCTGCTGGGTGAAAGCTAACTGGAAAATACCAGCTTAAAATAAGATCCTCATCTTACATGCCTCCGGTTCTTCTTGAACGTGGGAGATGCTAGTTCAAACCCCTTTTTTGGGTGAAGAAATCCCTTGCCACATGGCCAACACCACTTCATAAGAAGAAAATTCAAGTGGATGGTGTTTTCCTGGGGACAACCTGTGGCAGCAGGGGAGACCTGCGCAGACCTTGCCCCCTGCTCTGGGCCTTGTCTATCCCTGCACTAAGAAACCAGGACCCATGTTGAGACAATCTGCCTGAAAAATCCTGCCTAAATGCCCGTCTCTCCTGAAATCACTGCAATCTGCTAAAAATATTTTAGCAGTATCTCAATTGAAAGTGATTTCTTGTGTAGTTTTCTAAGCACCGAGATGACACGCTTGCGTTAAGGACTCCAGCTGTAGACGTTAATCAGGAAAACCTCCCACCAATGTAACTGCGTCAAGACCACCAGATCATATTCTAAATGCCATGGATTTCTTTACGCCAGCTAATGGAAGGGTGCGCACATGCGTACACATTGCTTTATTTATTTCCAAGGTTCAATAGTTGTGGCTTTGTGGGGCAGTGATGAGGAGAACTCCAGATCATCCCTGCAAGGGTCAGAGCTACCGGCCACTGGGTGCACACAGCTGGCACCGCAGCAGCCTCCTGGGGAAGGGAACTCCTAAGCCATCCAGTGCTGAGCCCACCTGTCATGATGATGGTCGTGACGTACTGCTCAGGACTATAACAGCAGCAATCAGAAGACCTCCTGCTTCAAATGAACCATCTCAATTCACTCCAGGGCCTCAAAACACTTTGGAGATGGAGTTGAAAAAACCAGAGCTTATTTTTACAAAAACAGCAAATTTTTAGTCCCAGCAGATTTGCCACCAAGTCCTATAATAAAAACCAAAAACCCCCAAATCTTAGTTGATTGAAAGTGATGCTTATTTTCAGTGTTGTCTTCCTGTTGAGTTTCTGTTTAAATGTAGGCTTAATACAATTTTCCTCCATAAAACAAACTCATAGTCTGGAAAACAGGGAACCTCCTCATCCTGCTTTATTGCTTAAACCAGACCTTCTGGAGACAGTTCTTACTTTGCAAGAAAAATCATGTTAACAGTGACAAATAAGACTGAGATCAATGTTTTATTAAGGACAGACTCCTGTTACAACCTGCACAGATTATTTTAAATCATAGCCTTCGTGTCTAAATTACAATTTTCATTTGAATAGTATTTTTGGATAGAGAAAGGGATTTGTTCGCAGTGTCTGGAATCCCTGTCGGGGTAGCAAAAATATAGCAGGAGCTGTTGAGAAAGTATGCATTCTTATATTAAAGCTATTATTCTGACCGGAGCTCGCATATGTGGCACAGTACATCTACTTGTAGCTATCTTTATTTCCATTTAGATATCTTCTGTAGCAAAAGCAGCTTTGTCCTTGTAGCCACTGCAGTAGCATTGAAGAACTTTTAAAACAGGAGCAGACAGAAAGGATTTAATTATTCTTACCTCGGCTGCATATTCGCACGTTTCTCTCTTGAGAAAACAAAAATTCTGCACATACAGTTGTTTGCAAACTAATGCTTTAGATACATTTCTCAGAAGAAGTTAATTTGCTTGCACATGTACAGTAAATTTATAGCCAAATCTAAGTTTGGATGTCTCTGAACAAAGCAGCATGTTTGAGACATCTGTATCTGAAACAATAGCAAATACTGAGTTACGTGCGCTTACGCCACATCAGAGGGCAAGTTGTTACGACAGTCTGCTCAGGAGGAAGCCATTTAAGATAACCTTGTACTGAAAAGCAGCATAGATTTCAGAGCGTAAAACCAATAGATATTTACATTTTGACTTATTTATAAAATGTATGTAGATCACATCCAAAATACGAAGCGTAGTTAACTGCTCACGCAATTGCCAACATCAAGCCTCCGGTCTCCTGATGGCACTGCATGCCTTGCCTGAATGGGACGGCTGAAGGAGACCTGCCCACAGATCAGCTCACGGTTTATTTTGGGAGATGGACACAAAACTGGGCTTTGCCAAAAATTCATATTGTCCTCAGGGACAGAACACTTCATTTTGTATGTTGTACTGCTGCACACGTACCACAACAATGGAAAAGGCACAAACAAGAGAGACAAAAGGACCTGTGGGGTTTGGGGATGACTGCTTTGAAGTGAAACTGGGGCGGTAGCATGGGGGTGCATAGGGCCATGAATCCCTCCTCAGCTGCAGCAGGACAGCGTTGGAGCTGACGACCGAGCTGGAGCATCTCCTGGGCTGAACTCCTCCTTCCATCAGCGACACAAGAAGAATTCTGTTCAAAACACGCAGAAAATGCTGGGGAGCAAGGCTGTAGGAGCCCATTTTCTCTGTGCATGGATGACATAGCCACACTGTCCTGCTAAATAGCTTAGTGCATGCACAAAACTTGATTTGAATTTGGAAGTGCCAAAATATCACTTCAGATTTTAGGACTGTAATTTTAAAAGCCTGGTTGAGAATTCTATCAGAATATGGAAATTACATGCATAAACTTAGTTTCTCTGCAAAAGTGACACATGCTCCAAAAGCTTCCTATTGACATGTTTTCTGTGCTGAACTCTCTCTTGAACTTGGAAAAATTAGAGCTCCCAACTACAAGTTTCTGACTTCCATTCTGCTATACATGCTATATTTGTGCAGATTATCATAAAAGAAAATTAACATTTTCATAAACCAGAAAGATCGTATTAAGGTCATGAAATGGGTATTTATAGTCTTATTACTCTTTAGTCCCTGGTAAGTAACTACAGTATAACCACCACCAAAAATAATTACAAAATGTGACATTATCACACTCCTACTAGTTACAGTGTGGAAAGTGAATAATAACAGGGTTAAAATTTTCTCCATGGAAGCCCTGAAGAGAGGCCATAAGAAGGACAGAGGAAGATGATGAAACACAGATCTGAAAGCACAGCACATCCCGCTGTCTCCCTGTGTGAAGATTAGTGGCCCACCGTGCCCCAGTGGAATTGCTTCACAGTTTTATGCTGCACTAGCAGGAAGAGAGCAAAGAAAATTAGGAAAGAAAGTGCCATTTGGATTTGTATAGTAGCAAATAATAGACCTCAAAAAGTTCATGAATTCAGGCTATAATTCCACCTTAGATTATGATCATGTGAATAAATAATTCCTTTTGGTCTCTCATGGATTTAGGACACCTCCAGCCAGATTCTGAGGAATGAGATGCTCACTGTGGGCAGTGAGGGGGTGTTTCCAGCTCTGCTAGCTCATGAGCTGCTTCTCCTTCCACAGCACCCCCGCCCCCATTTTCTCTCCTCTTTGCACATATGCATACAAGACGACAAACTTTCTTCATTCTCCCTCCACAATACTGCATCGTTTTGCTGCTTATGCGGAAAGATGGAGCCAAGAGGCCAAAAGTTTAGCTTCATTCCACAGCACAGAGATGGGGTAAAATTATAAATTTATGGCAAATCACGAGGCGTTATCCTGCAAACTGAAGAAGGTGCAAAGCAGAGCCATCTGGCAGTCTCTCCTTCCTCCCTCTGAATCGCTGTCACATTTCAAGATCAGCCTGTGTTCTCAATCAAAAATTGGGAACCCATAGGCCATGGGCTGGGAAATATCTATAGAGTAGGTGGAACGGGGGGGCAGGAAGCGTGAATCCTTACTTGATACTTTATTTTGTGTTGATTTACTTCCAATCTGCTGCTTCTGCTTCTCCTAGGAGAGGGAGAGGAGCTGGCAGCCAGCAGGTAGGCAGTCAGTTGGTCCTTTGGCCATGAGTACCAATGCTGGAGCAGTCGGGAAGCAGGACTGAACCCTGAAATTTCCTGGCAGTCCTTTGCTTCTGCAAGGTCACAAGACCAATGAACTCAGTCTACAGGATATCCCTCCTTTGAGGAAAAAGCATCTTTCCCCCCAACCCCGAAAGCTGCAGCTATGTTGACATTTGGCTCCATATTACTCCATTTGAGCAAACAAGCTTCTGCAGAGACCGAGAGGAATGCGAGCACAAATTCAGCTCTTTTGATGAAACGAGAATTTTTCTCTGTGTAGGTCTGTGATTGTTTAGGCTCTGTTTGAACGGAGTTCATGGATAAGCATGGGTACCCATGACAACGCGGCGCGCATAGGCCTGGATGTTCTGCGTGGGGATAGACGGGTTAGGACAGCCACAATGAGGAGGATCTTCCAAATGAGGGATGACAGCGAATCACTTCCATCTGTGATGTAAAAGAAAACCTTGACATTTCATTCTACATACTTGATCTCCTCTGAGTACCTTCCCATTTGTCCTATAAATAAATAACAGTTTTACTTTGAGTATGCTGTTCTCGCAGGTAAGTGGAAAAGGCTTGTTCCCTTACCAAGCTGGAAAAATGTATTGGCTATAGGAATGACAACCAGGCAACATTTGTCCAGCCCAGCAAACCCTGGGAAAGAAAAGAAAATAGAAAAATGATTCATAGAGTGGCTCTGAGTTTACTTTGTTTGCTGTTCTGTCTGCTCATTTCTGTTACCAATCCAAAATTCTTTAGAGGTAAAATACCGGCTTAACTAGCAAAGCAAAACTACACTGTAATCACAGTCCTGACCCAATTATTTCACTCTGCTGGGCAATCATTCCCTTCTGTAGGTGAGGACTGCAATATAGAGCAGTAGTCTGGAGTGAAAAAACTGCATGAGGACAGGATTATGCCCTTTTTTTTTTTCTTCTTCCCCCCCCCCCCCCCCCCCCCATACATGCAACCACCAGAAGATCTGTTGTGCTACATCCTTTGGGCAGGTCCTTGTGAGGATACAGTACATGGAGGCACATACTTCCATGCATTTGCTTATGAGTCTTCATTTATATCTTAGTTCCACATCTCTTCCACAGAAGGACTGCTTCTTTTTTTTTTTTTTTTTTTTTAAACACAAGCCATAAATTCTTGATCCAAGTACTATGCTGAAGTGGGACTTGTGTTCATGTCAGAGACTGTATCACAACATTAAAAGACAGAATGTGTCCTTTAAATGTTATGGAAATATTGCCCCTTACAAAGGTGCACAAAATGTCACAGAATGCAGAACACATTTATGTCTCTCTTACTCATACTGAGATCTTTGAATAGTTCTACTGAGTATTACCATTTATTTGATTGGGGCAGTATATACTGCAACATATTCACGCTAATTTTCAGGCAACTGCCTCAGCCCAATTTATGATGTAAGTTCTTTCTTTTTTTCAGCCATTCATGCAGGGTTTTCATTAAAATAGAAGAGAATCTATAATGGATTCAGTATGTAATGCAAAGATTAGCTTTGAAAATAGACTTATTTCTGCCTAAGTCATCAAATATTACATGTACATGAGCCTAAGTTCTGAGAAAGCCAAGTGAAATAAGAAGCTGCCTCTGAAGATGATACTGTGGGTGCTGGGTATTAGAGAGATTTTCCATTTGTTCAAAGTGTCCTTACTACTTCTGTACATCCTCCCTTTCCACATCCTGCAGCCTCTTTGCCACCTCTCCTCCCTGTGACTCCCTGACGTCTCCTTTTGGCGATCTTGTGTCCTCCATCATGCTCGTCTAGGGCATGGGAGATACGGTATATGGCCTTCCAATATTTCTGCAGCATCAAAACTGGTAACTAGCCAAAACCTTCCATCTTCATTTGGCAAAGCTTCCACTGAAGTTAACAGTTAAAGAGTCAATGAGTGATTTTGCCTGATTCAGCCTTAAATGCTGTGTATATTAAAATGGAAAGGAAAGCAAGGAGATACTGTCAGTTAGCATCATAGTGTTTGGGTACAAAATTAAGAATCAAAGTCTTTTCTCAAATTAGAGCAGACGTGAACTCTTAAGAATAGGGCAGAATCTACCAGCAAAACATACAAATGAGTTCTGAAAAGCTGTTTCTATTAATAATGAGCCATCAGTCCATCTGGACAAGATTTTTTTATGTTCTCAGGGACATTTACAGGCTAATAACTAAATCCAGTTGGGTAACAAGGAGATGAAGGAACAGAAATCTTCAAGGCATCAGCTACAGTAGATAGAAGCAAATGGGAAGATAATCACAGAAATGATTTTTCAGCAAACAGTTTGCTATGAAGGATCTGTCAAGGGCATAAGGTAAAATTGAACGCTTCAGGAGTAAACCCAACAATGACATACAACTATTTGGATGTCTAGCAATATGTAGCCAAAATGAGCAAACAAATTCACGAAGAATCTGAGCAGCTTAATATTTGGCCTACAGAATTTCAAGGCCAAGACAACATGCAGTGGTGCGCCAAGGTAACGCTAATTAAGTGTAGTTCTCTGACAAACTACTACAGAGGACCAAAAAAATTGCTCGATTTCTATTTGACAAATAATTGATCTGACAACTTTTTTGATTTATTGGGAATAAGGTGTATAACGATTCACCTTCCTCCTTCCCATCTTTATTTTCAGCTTATAGAGCTGCATAAATGACTAATGAATATATTCATCGAATGTTTTATTGGATTGATTTTTCAAAAATGCTTATAGACATCCAATGTTTTTTTCCTTTTCTTGCTCATGTCATGCCGCTACACTGAAAGTTACAGATGGCCAGGAGCACAGGATTCAGAGCCTCCGGGAGCCCTCAGCCTTCTTGGTTACAAACAACGGCAGCAAGCACCTCTTCGTTAGCAGCTAGGAGAAGACTTACAACACACCAGTGGCGACCCTGCCTCCATCCATCAGGCCCACTCCCCTGGTACCCTAGGAATGCCCAAACCACTGCAATAGTCCTGTGAACAGGAGAAAGTATATTTACATGCTGCCAGAGCCTGAAGTATTCTAGTGACTGAAATTTTAAGATGCTTAACACTTTGCATTTATTTTTAATGTTACTGTGTAAAATCAGAACCATTAAAATTCCTTCTGTAAATGTATTTCAGTAAACGCTTTGCTGGTAAGATGAGAAGATGCCTGTTGGTTAATCCCCCACATCTTCGCTGTATTTTTCCTGCTGTTCTTGTGGCATTCAGTTCCTTCACTACTGGCTCAGTAAAGCAGAGCATGATGCTACTAGTTGTTTACATGTGTTTGGGGGGGGGCAAAGCAAACGCCCTACAAAACCCTAACTAACAGGATTGCTGTAAGCCCTGAGGAGCTGCAGCATTGCCTCTGTGTGTAGGTGGCCTGAGCACACGGCAGACACAGCAAAGCACCAGAAACGTACATGCTACCACAGAGTTGAGGATCAAACTCAGTTCAAGTGTAAGCAAGTGTAACTGCATCCAAATCAGTAGCTTTTCCCAGTACAGTTTTCTGCCAAATGCATGTACCAGCAGCATGTCCTCGCAGCCAAGGCTGGCCGGTCTTCCAGAAGGCCCTGCTGGCCAACAAGGAGGAAGGGACTCTGCTGGCAAGCTCAGTTACCCAAAACCTGCCATTTTACAAGCATTATTGTTTAGCAGTACTGTTATTGCTTCTGTTCATTGTGGGCTAGGAGGTCTGTACTGCTCAGGAAAGGCTCGAAATGATGAATTCCTACACAAGTGACATGTTTGCATGTCACTTTTCCTCTGCAGGCAGCGAGGCAAGGACCAGATCAGAAGCTGGAACTTCAGTAATGGGCAAGGTCCCCTGAGATTCCCCTCTGAAGCCCTAGCACAGCAGGTACTCCATGTGGAAGCTTGCAGGATGCAGAAAAATCAAACAGCATCAAACCTTATCACCAGTTTTGAGCTGGGTTTGAACATTGTGCCATGTTCTTTTTTTTAAAAAAAGGCTTTAGCCTTCTGTTCTGCATGGAGGACATTACAGTGACATTGGGTCAAATCCTGAAGTGGATCAAAGCTCAGACTGGCTATTCTCACACCTAGATCCTACTTCAAATAGAACAATCAGAGAAGGGGAACAAGTGATAAAACATACTCCAAATGCTAAAAGTCATCCCCCAGCTACTGCTGAGCCAGAGGCGCAGATTAACTTGCCACGACACGCAGGGAGCAACAGCATCACTAGAACCAGCAATCCAACTTTAGTGTTTGATATTGCTTAATCATAATGAAAGATGTTCAGCCTGTCTACCATGTGTCCCCCAATCAGAGCTTCTTCACACTTCTACAGCAGGCCTACTCATCTTTCTTCCTAAAACAAATAATCTCTCAGTCTCATTGTAAACCACCGGTGACACTTAGTATTCTGATCACTCCATGCAAGTCCACCTGGTATATAGTGTTTTAAATCCAAGCGTTGTTATGGCTATGCATTTTCACTAGCTTCATGGTACAACACAATAGCTCTATTCAGTAAGAAGTAAATCTAAATTCCAGTCCTTGACTGATGAGGTTTATATAGGTTTGGGGTTTTTTCTAGACTTTTATGCATCTTGAAACCACATCTGTCAAAACACGTTAACTAAACAATGGGATACTTAAACACTCGCTGCAATATCAAGAAGCTTTTTCTTCCTCCTATTTCACTGGTTACAAACCTTTTTGATCTTAAACGGTGACAAAGGATCATTGAACAAGTCCCCACTGTCTGGTAATGTCTGGAAAACACTATTTATCCTAGACAGTTTATCAAGGTGTCATTTAGCTCAAGAAGATTATAAAAAGGGATGAAACACAGCAGCTCCAGAGGGACTTTCAGAAATCCTGACAACACCCCCACTTGGCTCCTGGCTTGCCTGCCCCCACATCCTTGCAAAAAAGGATCCTACCAAGATTTTTACTCTGCTGCCATACGGATGGAGCTGTGCAACACACCCTTTTGCATGGCAGTGGATGAAATCCCTGACCCCAATTCCCCGAGGGTGAGGTGTGATCCCAGACCAAGAGGGATCAAGAAGCACACGGCACTTCAACAGCAAAGGGAAGCTAAATATGGGGTCTGCTCCACGGACAACTAACATCATCTGGAGTTTCTGTGGGGACCCCAAGTCCTTTGCGAACATTTTTGCTGTTCTTTAAGCTGAAGTCATTGATAAAAGCTGAAGGATAGATGTAAGCCTAGGTCTGCCTAAGCTGCCAGGTCTAAACGGTGCACTGATAAAATGATAATCATTTCCTGTAATCCTGGAAGCTCTCCTTACACTTAACTTCTCTCATTTACCATTGTCCAGCTCTCCTGGTTGTAGGTACTGCCCATACTTCCCCATTAGCCTCTCTAGCAAAGAGCAAACTTTTGTGTCGCATAACTCCTTGGTGTGATTTATAAAGCTATCTAACTTGTTTTCTTCCTAGCGTATCTCATGTAACCTATTTGTCTTTTTATCACAGCATCTTATCTGCCCCTTACTTGCTGTAGCTATTTATCAAAGAGTTACAATAATACCTATTCCTCTAACGTTATCGATGTGGATGCCTCCACAGTCAAAACCTCAGCTTCGTCACGGGCTGACCGTACCGCTGCGATGCTGACAGAGTACGGGCTGTGGAGCAGCGGCACCCCTGACCACAATCCTGTGGGGTAACTTCACACACCTCCCACCTCCGCCTTATCAGCTTGTAGGCACACGCCTCGGGTGAAACATCTCCGGTTTGCTCCGTACAGCACCAAGCACAGGGAGATACCCCGCCATGCCTGTGCACCCAGAGATCAGCAAGGCGACAAGCATACACCCACCATCAGCCGTTTTCCACAGCTGATCAGAGTTCACTTTGACTTTTGGAGACTGACTCACTCTCTCTACCTTAGCTTGTCTATTGTAAATGAGTTATACTGGTATTTTGCTGCATGACAGAAGATTTACAAGGCTTAGATCATTCACTATGTAGAGCCCTCTAGAGATGTGCTTAGTTTTATTACTCTATTGCCAATGCTATTGCTGCAATAGTTGTGGTTCTTTCCAATCAGATACTGTGCTGTTCTGCATCAGTCAGTGAGTTTTTTGTGGTTGGTTTTGGGTCTAGTTTGTTAGTTAACGTTAGCTTTAAAGAGGTAATTAAAAGCAAAACAGTGACAAAAATATTAATGTTTAATAATCAAACAAGGTAATAGGAGAAAATGCTTCTTAGGGTGCACGTATATTTGTATACATGCGCGCACATCTGGGTGTGGAGAGATGTTTCAAGGTGTGTGGTCAGTAAAGCATCTTCCAGGTATTAGCTCTCCCAGACAGAGGGGCTTTGTGTTCCCAGCGCACACCACAAAGCACAAACTCCTTCAGAGCATGTGTATTTATCCTGTGTATTTAATACTGAAAGTTGTATAAAACTAAAAATCCATCAAGCTAAATCCATCAAAACTAAAAATCTACCACGCGCTGCCCCGCTATGGGTTTTATAACAAAACTCCTGTCGGCGGCTGCTCCATGGTCTGAAGCCAGGGGATTTGTTTCTAAATGCACACACACACATTTATAAATATACCTTCAACATACACCTTACAAATTTCTTCTATTAATTAAATCTTCTCATTAGCCATATAAATAAATGCCTCATTCCTTTTCCCATGAACATCACTATATGTTAATACCCAAAAGTAGTGAGTTCAATGTACTCATGATGTATCATATTAAAAAAAAAACCAACTAGTTTTTACATTGTTGTCTTTCAATGCAATTTAATATTTCCATGTCCTTTTATTTTTTAAAACAGCAAATAGGAAGAAATTTGACTTCAAATTCTGATTTATACATTAACTCCTACTAGTTTTCTTCAGAACTAGCTAGTCTTGACCTTCTAACCCTGTCTTCACATAGAAATTTATCTAATTATTAGCAATCCAATGTTCATTTACCAGATCTATCAGGTGCAGAAAAATCTTAAAATGGGCAAGTGACAAGCATGAGAGGAGTAATAAGAAAGAAAATGAGGTGGAGGGGTTATAAGTAAAGATAGATACAACAGAGGTACAGGGAGAAGAGTGCAGGGTGAGAGTAGTGCTTTATTAGTTGTAAAGGATTTATTATTTTTTTTCCAGCTTGGGCACTGAGTAGCAGAAAGGAGTAAGTGGAAGTAAAATAAAAATCAAGATTTGAGAATGGATCCTGGTTGAAAGAGCTAGGAAGTCCAGAGGAAGAAGAAAACAATATTTCCTAAGGAGAAGAGATTATATTGTACCCCAGGGAAGACTCCTGTCTTAGTCAAGGCAGACTAAGGTCCTACCGAGCTCCAGGCAAGCGCTCCCTGAGGAGGCTGCCCTCAGCAAGAGCAACGTTCAAACCACCTCCTCTCTCTTCAGCTCATACATCAAGAGTCACTTGTGGCCTAATGCTGAGCCCTGGGTTATCCCCTAAAGAGAAGGGGTCCTACAGGATGAATATCACCGGACTTCTGTGGTGAATGCGTATTGACGAAATGGCCTAATGCAGGCAGCAGATGCAGGCAGAGCGATTCCAGAGCGTCTGCCAAGACCTGGGGACGTTTTGATACATGTAAGAAAAGTAGTACAAAAAAATCTGAAAATCCCCCCATTACTTCCCACTCCATGCCTATAAACCCTCAAGGACCACAGGATCACTGCGATCCTGGAATATAAAAGGACGACTCCTGTGGGAATTTGCTGCAGTGCTGAGGATGGCTCAAGTATCCTTCAAGCTGAACCTCCCTCAGCATCGCCAGCCAGCCAGGGAAGCTGGGGACTGGGCTGTCATTAGCACACATGCCCTCTGGGGAATGCAATTTCCCCCACGCAGAGAGTGAGAGGGCTCTCACAGCAGATTTGCTGGAAGGAAGATGAATCAGACTGAATTGGGACACCGGAGGAAGGACCTCGCTGCAGTTGTGAGAGGCCAAGGGCTGAAATGAGAAAGGGGGATGTCAGGACCCAAGAGATCGTCTCCTTTAAATCCTCCACAAAGGCTTCCTCCTTCACCGGCTGAGCCCACAAAAATTGAGACGTCAGAGAGATGCAGATGGCACGGTAAGAGGAAAGGTCAGGCCGGAACAAGGGGAAACAAAAGACACTATTTTATCTGCAGCAGAAAAGCAGTGGGATGCTTCAGGTACCAAGTGACCCGACCAGAGAATACAATAAGCATTATGAAGTCGGCAGTAAGGAGGGAGAATAATTTCTTCTTTTCAAAATCAAATTCAAGTAGAAGCAGCCTTAGCAAAAGCCACTTTATATAAATTAACACAATTCTTCCATATATCACAATGACCAGTTAGGCCAGAGGACTTTCATTGTCTGCAATTTCCTCCCAGCTGCGGTCCTTTGGCTCCACTGTACACAGCCGCGTGCGACAGAAACACAACAGAGCGGCTCGGCATGAAGACAAGGGTTGTCTGTGATATTTACCAGTTGCCTTCTGCCTCCTAAATGGTAAAATGAGGGCCAGATCATCTAATTAGTTTACGCTGACTTGCATAGACCTAGAACAAGGGATGGAAGTGACTTTAAGACATGCTTATTTCTGTGTGATTGCTGAGCGGCTCTGGATGAGCAGGAGGGGAGCCAGCAGCAAACCCTGGTGCACCCCACTGCAGGGTCTCCCCTCCCTGCTCCCTGCCGGTCCGCGTGACGTGGCTGTACAATGTGCCTGAACCTACCTGGGCAGGCATTAGCAAATTGCAAAGTAGGCTGGAACAAGGTCGGTGAAATCACAAGACATGGTATAACTAAGAAATTCAGTAAGTGACAAATAATCGGGGGAAAACCAGGAGTGTCATACTGCTGCTCAGCAGAAGTCAATACTGATGATCTTGAGGCCTTCTTTTGAGCAATAATCACTATCAAAAGGTCAACACCATGTAGATGGTCAACAATTAAGACCTACGATGAAAGTAACTATCACCATCTACATTAAAGGGAAAAAACCTTTAGCCTGTAGGTCATTATGCTGAACCAGTCAGGGACATCATTAGGAGTTCATCTTTGAGAAGTCATGAAGGAGGCGTAGGACAACTGGAAAATGACGGCGCTCGTGCCGAACATGGAGGAGGATGGCGGGATGAGGAATGAAAGGGCAGTCAAGAATGCTGGAACAAATAAACAAGTGATTTGTAAGGCCATGGAGGACATGAAGGAGATGAACAGCACTGCGCATGAATCTGTCACGGAAAAATAATGTCAAAACAATATCATTTAATTTTACAACAAGGTAGCAGACCTTGTGGCGAAGGGAGAAGGGTAAATGTCATACTTCACTTAGTAAGTCTCTGACACTGTTTCCCATGATATTTTTATATAAGCTTTGGATAGACAATGTAGATTAAACTACCGTAGGTGGATGCAAGAAAGACAGGGTGACTTAAGCCAGGGAGGAGTTATTGATTGTTTACTGTCAGAGTGGAAGGATGCACAAAACAAAGGTATTCCCTGGGGATTTGTCCTGAGCCAGCTCTGTTCAATGCCATATGACAGTGACCTGGAAGGTAGGATATAGAGTACTCCTGCAAATGACCCCCCGCTAGAAGGGACTGCAAACGCGTGGGAGGATGGGATCAGAATTGCAAACAGCCCCAACAAGCTGGGGAACTAGCACAAACAATAGGGTGCATTTCAATTAGAGTGTGGAAAAATACTCCACTGCAGAAATACAGGATGGAGGAAAATTGATTAGTTGGAAGTTCTTTAGAAAAGGATCTAGCAATTATAGTAAATTACACTGAGTGGGAATCAAGAACGCCACAATTTTGAAAGAGACAAACACGCATGCATAAATAAGGGGATAGTCTGCGAGTTGTGCAGAGTAACAAGACATTTGTTGGGAAAGTTTAGCCAGTGTGGGGCATTGCCCCTCAGGAGAGACCAGGACCACTTGATAAGAGTCTGAAGGAGAGCAGTGGGAAAGGTCAAAGTCCAGGAAATGGGCCAGCATGGAAACTGTGAATGAGTATTTTTGTTTAGCCTAATGTTCTGATGCAAAGACACAAGGAATCAAATGCTTTCTTTGTCCACAGCTGACAGAATAGGAAGCAGTGGGAACCCAGCGTCCCTGGCCCTGCACAAAGAGAGAGGCAGCAAAGCTGGTTAATACAGACACTGCGGAGGGGGTCTTTTCTTAGAAAAAAAACAAAATAAAAAAAAACCCACTCAGATAATCTGAAACCAGTTTAGCAGGTGCTCACACAACTACTTCAGACTTCAAATAATCAATCCTATGATGAGAAAGGCATAGCCAAGATCAGCATACAATGATCGGGGAGTATTAACCACTGAGTAGTTGAGTTCCAGGTGTGCCAGTCAATCAAGGGGAAAAAATAATGAAAAACATATCCTACCTCAGGGATAAAAAAGCCATGATTTGTACATTCAGGTGATTGCAATATTATCAGAGAGGTCATCACATTGAATATTCATAGATTGCCCTAGGCAAGGGCTTAAAGTGGTCAGAGAAGTCTCTGACTGCCCAGCAATATAATTTTATTTGTTCTTAATCAAATTTTAGGATCAGACAAGCTTGTGTAATTGCACTTAAAATGCTCCCTTGCTGGACATCTATCCCGTTCAACCTCATCTCTTATTGTCTAGCCTTGTTTCTTGGGGATTGCTTTTGTGTTAGCTGCACAGAACATACTCCAAAGCCTACAGAAGACAGCTTCGTAAAACACAGGCAGCGACAAGGAGCCGTTCATCACCATCCCAAACCCCTCAGAGTCCTGCAAACCACCAAAACATCGAGCACTTTGAAAGCCCTAGCTTTTTAGCTGAAGCCACTATTGCCACCGAGACCCACCTCTAGATCCAGCAACATGCAGCACCCCTGGCCATAGTAGCCTGCTTGGATCCAGCACCGGCATCGCTGGTCTGGAGCTGCACTGAACCATCTAGACACAACCGTAATGAGTCAAACTCATTTCTAGCAAAAGCCCCACAAAATCTGATTCACAACCACCTTGCTTTTTGCTGCTTATAGCCATAATGATAATATTCACCCTGAGAAACTCCCACATCTTATTCTGACAGTAATGCACAGTACTGTAACATTAATGAATTAGCAGTAGGAGAAAACTACTCATTTGGAAGAAGGCTTCTGGAGCAATATAAAACTGCAGGAAACCTGCCTGATTTGTCTTTTGGCAGGTTCTGCTACTAGCTTTAAATTAACACTGCAAGTGTTATCAACTGATTCTCTATAGGAACTAGTTGAGTGAACCTGAGCACACCTGTAATTGCATGTTAAAGTTACATGGACCTCAGTTTCTGTCTTAGAACAAATTAGGTTTATTTTTAGGTTTTGTCTCCGCCTGAGTTCAAAGCTCCAGCCACAGCATTGTAATGTTAAACCCACCAAGGTCAAAATCAGAAGACAATTATTGCAGCAGCCCTTATGAAGTGAAACATGCATTTTACAGAGCTCTGTCGGTAATGTTTCGTTCTTCTGCTCTGTTCTTTCCCAATTCTCCTTGCAAAGAGACTATGTTGACATTGGCATTGTATTCTGTGAGTGCTGGCTTGGAACAACTTCTCCAACTTACACAAGCTTTTTAAAACTAAGATTTTAAATTTTTTTTTCAGTATGATCTCCATCGCTCCCATGTAGACTTAGCAGTGATTGGGAAAGGCTAATTGGGTTCTTTCGGTTTTCCTTACATCTTGAGTGTAATAATGGGAAACTATTTGTTTTGCCAGATTAGGGTGGTTTAAGAAATATCAGAAGAGATAAAGAAATTTTAAAATTATTACAACTTCTATATTCTTAGTAATATATGATGAACAGGAAGAAACTTTAAAATGTGGTAAAAGCTTATGGAAATCTGAGAACTTTTAAAACTAAAATTAAAACCTCATCCAACATGCTTGCTACTCTTGCCAAGAGCAATCTGGAAGTCAAAGTTAACAAAAACTCTCACCCTAAGTTACGCACATCTCAGTCACTGTCAAAACCTTTAAAGTATATCAGATCTTCTAGTCGGCTCTAATTAAGAGTATTTTGGAGACAGAATTTAATTCCTCCTAATCTTGGTAGCACAGAATCTGTATTTTCTCTCAGCTTTTCTTTACACATCAAGCGCTGCTGTTTCACCTACCAGCTTTGCGGTCTCTATTCCCAGGCCCTACTGTCCTTCATGGTACTCTTCTGGAGGCTAGCATTCACCAGAGACATTCCCAGCAGCCTTCAGACTGTTTTTACTCCCACCAAGAGCCCTACCCAGTGCTAAAGAAGCAGAAAATCAGGCAGCCACGTAGATGGCTTCAGCAGTGTCTCCGCTAGCAAGTAGTTTGGTTCAGCTGGAGTAGGTTCAGGAGACCAAAGCAGCAGGTGCCGAGACCCTTCGCATCTCCAGCATGTGTGGATCGTGGGTTTAATTTGGATTAGATTTAGCTTGATCACCTAGAACAAATCATCCCCTTGCTCAGGGAATCAAAGCTTTCTGAAGAGAAAAATCATTAAGGTATGCTCTAAAATAATCTTATGGTCCACAGCGCAGTTCAGATCCCAATGTCCCATTAAACACTATAGACCATCAGATGGCTCACCTCAAAGCACGCCACTGCCCCTACCTAAACCGCCACCTTGAAGTCCTACCTTCCTCACTTCTCCTCTGTCTCAAATCATTAGAAAGTTTCTTAAGATAATTGTGTTCATTTTGGCATGAATGTTGCAGATGCCTTGAAAATGGGGGTATCATGCAAATCTAACAATCTCAGTTATGAAGCACCTTCATTATGCACTGCTGCTCTGCATTACATAGGTCTAATTCACATTTGAAATGCATTCAGCTTCCAGCACAAACATTAGATTCAATTACCATATGATTTTTAAGAAACAGTAATATTGCCAACTACCTGAGCTATTTCAGCCGGTTTTGATTAAAGCAATAGTGCACATTCCCCTTCTCCATGCATTACAAACTCCATCTGTTTCCTCTTAGTTACAAAGTTGAGATCTAAAAAGGCAAAAACCCCAAAGTCTACATAAAAACCCACCTTGCCCTATAATCTCAAGATATGAAGAAGTAAATTTCCAGTGTAGCAAGTTACACACTCAGCTGCAGTTATTGTGTGTTAAAACTCCATGTGCACCCAGCAGAAAATTTGCCCCTAAGCATTTTTTAAATTTTTTTCCCCCATCCTGAAAACTGCCAGAATACTAAACAGATTTTTAGGAAATTGCTCTCAGTGGTAAAAATTCACCATCTGATCTCCAAACAGAATTATAAGCCTGAAACACAGTGGCCAGTTACAACCCTCTAATTAGGAGCAGGTAGGGATTTTCTGCCAAAACATGTTTTGCCAGAAAACATCAATTAATCAACTTCCCCTCACCTCCCCCAGAAAAAGGAGAATTTATCTATTTCATTGAGATGTTCCCTGAGAAGGGCCTGGGTGCCAGCATGGACAAAACAAGCTCCTTTCCTGCCTGACTCTGCACAGAAATTGGACCAGGAGGCGCCAGGCACCAAGCTGGGACTCTCCTGGCCAGGAACCTTCCCAGCCTCCCATTGTCCCATGAGTGCTATATCCTGAATAATTAACCATTTAGTAGCCCCAAGAGCCCAGAGGGACAGCATAGCAGTTCCGCCATGCTTGGAGAAGCAGCAAATCAGAAGGTTATCCCCTCTCCTGCCCTAATTATAAACCATTGGGACTGGGTGCTTAATACTGGTGTACTGGTATTTGGCTCAGTCCCAGTGTTCTCAGTTTCAATCGCTAATTCAGTAAAATTCTTGTAAGTCACCATGAGCTTTGGCTAAGTACGGGGGTAGCTTCGGACTATGGCAAGTTATTTAAGGATAGTAAATAATACGGATTTGTCATTTCTTGTGCAGAATGTGCGAAAGGCTATCTGCCAATCTCTCCCCTGCTTGCAGCGCTATCAATATCCCACTCTCTTGACTAGACTTTGGCCAATACATCACAAACTGATGCTCGTGGTTGAAATTCATTAAAAGAGATATGTCTGGGTTGCTTCTTCTGCAGGAATGAGATTTTCTTCTGCAAACTGAGAGCTGGTAAAAATTCCCTTTGTAAATACCAAGGTTACTTGAAATTTTTCCTTCTACTTTTCTTTTAGGAATGCATTGGGGAGTTTTTGTGGGGGGGATGTCTGAGGAGAGGGTTACAGAACAGGAAACGGCAGAAATGTGGGGGTTTTTTCTCCTGAAGAAGTCCACTCTTTATGGGAAGGCCGAAAACATTTTAATTATCTCCAGTTCTGAACTAAAAATATTTATTTTTGCAGCTTCTTAAGGCTTCTATGAGAAATCAAAGTTTTTCTTCCAAAAAATAATCATTTTACCAAAGCAGGCCGGTGTCTCCCAAAGGAATGAATAGCAGCCTGTTACTCACAGCTGCGCCTCTCAGCACTGCTCAGCACATTCTGCACATCAGAAAGAGAGAAAGATGTGAAGAACTATTGATCACTGCTGCTTAAATGCACTGAAATTCTGAATTTAACAAAAGCACAGGCCTGACACTGGAAACTTCTGTATGTTCCCAAGACAAGCGCATTATAAGCACGGCTTGTAGAGACTTGCTCGCGGTGCCCCAGGTTTAGTTTTTTTCCCCAGAAACAAACCTGCCTTGGTCCTGTTGCAGGTTATAATCAGGGCCATCCAAACAGGCTGTCAATTAATGTTCAGCTTGGAAGATTTTTATCACGTCTGTAAAGAATTAGATTGTGGCCACTGCACTCGCACATTGAACCAAATGGAATGATATACAGTCAGAGCAAGCCTGAAATAATGCCTTGCTGGTAACCTAGCCATATTCTGTTAATTCTCTCTAAATCTCTGTGCTCGTGGAAATCCCACAAGAGAAAATCCAAATAAATGAATTATAATTATAAATGTTGTTTATGTAATTGGTAAATGATGCAGAGATAAGTGAGCACTGCTTATTCCTACACAAACACAAATTAAATATGGACACTGCACCAAAGATGTGCCCTCTGGTACTCCAAATTTAACAAGGTTCAAAGATTAAAATCGCAGCCCACTCCTATGATTTGCATCTCTTTCTGTCACACCAACCCTTCCCATCTAAGCACCTCCATATACCAAGGGTCCCAAACTGGAATTGTGGATCAGGTATTTTCAAGAAAACATAAGCAGCACATTTTTCACATTTCAAGTAAAAAAGGAAAGGGCAAGATAATCCGTCAGCAAACTGACTCCTTATCAGGATCATAGGCAGTCCCTTTACTGCTATGACAACTAGCTCAGCTGTGAGCCAAATGCCTGGAAAAGGCCAGCCAAAAATCTATCAGTAAAAACTCATTTATCACTGCTAAAGGAAAAACCAGTGCTGCCATCCGAGGCCGGCATCCACGGAGCCGGCCAGCCCCTCTCTGCAAAGGCCAGGCTCCAGAACACGGGTCCGCGCCGCAGAGCGAGCCTTCAGGGCTCGTCAGGACTGGAAACAGCCAGGTTTCTATTCAAAATAAAATCTATTAAAGCAGAAATAATTAGCAGAGGGCATAGTAATTTACAAAGCTCAGAGGTTAGCGTGCTGTCGCTGAGTCACTCTGAGCCTGCTACGCAGCAAGATCCCGCAATGCATTGATTTTAATATTTTACCAAACAAACTTCAGAAGACGGATTATTTGGTGGAGCAAGACAGCCTATATATAGTAGGAAGCAGGTTTTTTGAGCGCATGCGAGCTTTTTTTTTCCAACTCTGTAATCCAAGGAAGCACAATGCATCTGCACCTTTCTTTAAAAACATCTTTTTTAGAGTCTTCACTGCTGGTGGAGGCACTGAATTGACAGCTCCGGAGATTCATTCTGCTGTTTACCCACTGAACAGGCATAACGCAGGCAGCACAAACTTTGCTGAGCCTGCCCTACCAATGTGCCTTTGGCACTTATTAAAAAATTTAACACCCTCAAATACATTGCATGCATTGCAAAGGGACGCAGGCTAGAGTAGGCAGTGTCTCAGCTGGCAGCAGCAACACACGTTATGGCAGTGCTAATCACAGACATACCGACATCACATGGGCCTTCGATGCCCCAGCGTTTGCACATCAGCTCGCGGGCAGTGGGAGGGATGCAGATATACTATTACTGTTAATGCACCACTGAGCCCCAAGGAGGATTTTGGAGTGGTTCTCTGTTTGCATCAGACGAAAAGCACTGCAAGCCTCTCTCCACAGATAACGCTGGGGCAATATTCCTGTCCTGAGGAGAGGCAATACCACTTCTTCCCCATTTCCCCAGACACAGAGCACCAAGGATGCAGGGGAGAAGTGGTGGGACGTGGCCTCCCAGGGCTGGGGGAGCGGGTGCATGGCCATGTCCCTGCCCCTCGTACCCTTCAGAAACGCACCGCTGCCCGGACCGCTGCCCTCCTCCCTCGTCGCACTGCTCAGGCCGCTTCCAGGGCGTATCCCAGGGCTGAGCAGGACAGACAGGAACAAAAGCCATGCAAATTCAGAAGTCTTCATTTTCAGCAAGAACCCACATCTAGCTTCTTAAAACCAGTGCCAGGCAATTTGCCTGAGGGACCTTGTACACAGCAAATTCTCAAATTCACCATTTCTTATTTCAGCAGAAGACTGGCAGTCATTACAAAGGCAAGACAGTGATGTAGGAGTCGGCAGACAAGAGCAGGAGATTGAAGTCTGCTGTTTAAATATCTTCTGTACACTGTATAAGCAGATACAAGCTCAGCTGCCTCAAATTGCTTTACTAACCACATTAACCTCCGGGACTCCCCTTTGTTTCCTGGGGTGAATGAGTAATAACTCAGGGATACAACAGTAATGGCTGAGCTCACTTTCCAGCGAGTATCATAGGAGACGACTGGTACAGCATGCCCTACATCTGAAGCTGTGGTTTTCAGAAATGATATATTATTAGCACTGCATCTGAAATAACCCAGTAATTGCTTAATGTTTTATATTTACATGGGCCGTACATTATGTTTGCTCTGAAAGAGGGAAGGAGAACTAAGCAGAGAAGGAGTTTGCAATAAACCTACAGTAAGCAATAAAGAGCTATAAATGGTAATCTGTCAATAACATCAGCTTTGCTAAGGGCTTGATTCAGGAAAAGAGGAGCATCCTCAGCTCCCAACAGATCTAAACCAGCCCAAATTGGATGTAGTACCTAGCAGGATTGAGCCCTTCCTGAAGGATAAGCTATTAAATTTAAACATACATAAAATCTTATTTGAAAGATCATATTCATTATTAATAAGAGGAAAGATGATCTTTCAGATAAGGCACTGCTGCGCTGGGACTCTGCAGTGAGCTCCAGCTCTGCCACAGATTCCTTGCTTCATCTTGAGTGGCTTTCTCAAGGTCCCTGTTTCTCACATCTTTACCCTCGCAATGGGGATAACTCCTTTCCTTCCCTCCCGTACTGGGCTGTGTTGTCTTTCTATAAGCGTGTACAGTTCCCGAGTAAAAGTAGGCCCTCCAATTCAGCTGTAAAGTAAATAATGATTGGTAGCAATATTTTTGAGTATTTCTTCTTTTTTTCCATCTCTGTAATTGCTTCCTACAATACCATACATCACAGTAATACTCTGTCACAGTGGATTGGATTTATGCAGTGGGAGAAAGGGGCAAGGACCCATTTTATTTCATTTGTGTAGCAAACGAATAATTCTGCATAGTTCACCATATTCCTTAAGAAACTGAGACTAAACCAGCTACTTGCTGGGTCTTCATTTTGATCACAAAGATGTTTGGCCTCTGAGTTTGCTGGCTGCATTTAAACTTCTGTCACTAGGAAATGGAGAACAACAAAGTCACGTACACCAACTTGCGGGTGCTCGTCTGTTTTTAAAAACAAAAACTTCTACAGATTTTAATAGCAAAACTGTCTGCCCTGAGAAATAAACAACCAAACCCTCGCAAGTAAGTAAGCCAGTACGTGTACATGTGTGTGCAGCGTAGTGTGAATACAAACTCAAAGTGGCAGCAGGTAACCAGTTTGCAATCTACTTGTTTTCCAGGTCTTCGGTCTTCAATTTATGTCACATTGAATGCAAAATGAAACGGCTCTTGGCTGTACAGACCGAAGAATGCCTCTGAAGTCAGCTATAATAGCTAAAAGGTATTAGGTCAGGAATTTTTAACACATGTGCAATGTGGGAAAAACCCACTGGAGAGACTACTCTGCATGAACCAGCAGCTGTGTTGGAGGGTGGAAAGGTAGGTAAGGTGAGGAGCACCTCCCAACCTCCCACCAACTACACACTGCCATATGGTGTATGGTACTGCATAGAGAGACTGGCAGGTATGAAGATACAGGAAAACTGGGAGCTACAAAAACTGTGACGATATTATACAAGGATTACCATATTATACATATTGCAGTCTACTGTGGGGGAAAAAAAAAAAAAGAAGAAAGAAAAAAACCTGACCAAAGCTAATTCCCTCAATTTACATACAGTTGTGTCTTGCAAGTAAAATACCCGACTCAGCCATTCCCAGCTTCTTGTGATTCCAAGAGAAAAGCTGCTCGAGTGGTAAAAAGGTCACGCAGGGGTGAGCAGCAACCAGAGTAGAAGGAGAAGCCGTGATAAAAAGAAGAGTCTGGGGTAGGAGGGAGCGAAGGGCGCAGATCCAAGATTATGGAGCCCAGGCAGGTCTTGCATTAACATGACAATTGCCTCCTCAAGCTGCCTGTACAATCTGGCTGGGCTCAGCCCCCCCGGTGCTGGGACAGGAGGCGTCTGTAGCTCACAGCTTCCCTGCGCCCACGGGGCCAGTGTGGGCAGCACCCAAAATACACAAGCGATGAGCATGGTGCCAGGGAGCAGTCAAGTAGCCCAAGACTGATTCCTCGTCACTGGCTTGCCTACGCAGGGATTATCTCGAGGTACAAACGTCCATGCAAAATAAGTTCTAAACCAAACTCACTCAGTCCCGGTCTTTGCAGGGAATCCCCCACTGACATGCTCTCCCTCCTCTCTGCACCCGCATCCACAGGGGCTGGCCGGCAGGACGGGTGGCAGCCATCTCACACCGCCCCGGCGGTGCCCAAGGCTCCCCACAGGGACGAGCCACCAGTGACAGCAGCCCACCAGGCCATGGCCAGCCCCTCCTTTGCGCACTCAGGCAGTCTCTAGGTTGAAATCCAGCACGAGATACACAGGACTGTGGTAGTATGACATAGGAGTCACAGCCCTGATTTCCCTGATATCAGAGATTGGGATAGCGGTGACAGCCTAACTGTGAAGCAGAGCTCTGCCTTCCCAGTGCCATCTCTTCTCTACACCTTTGTAATAATTCACACGTATGATGATGTCTACAGAGTTGCCAGGGGAGGTGACAGGACCCCCTTCTACGAGATCATGCAAAGGACTTCCACAGCGACAGCGCCGTACACCGCAGAAGGTAAGAAACCCTGCAGGAGATGCCACCATATCTGGTTACTGAGAGACTTTTATCAAAATTATGGGAAGAACAAACTAATTAGCAGTGAGTGGTAGAAGCAGATGAACCCTTTAAAAGGGAAGACCTTGCTTTTATGCCTATGGCACCTCAGTAACAAGCAGAAGGGAAAAGAAATATAGAAAGTACATGAGACTGATGAGAAATTATTTGAAAATTCATAGAGCAGGACTGGCCATTTAGTTACATCCACTGAACAAGAAATGTGTTAGCTGCTCCATCCTAGGAGTCACGGCACAGACAGAAGCCTCTCAGGCTCGAGCATGCCTTTGCTGGGGCAGGGATTTTCTGCAGGTTTGCAGACAGGAAAAGGGAGGTTTCAAGGTGTAGCACCCCAGAGAAGGGTGCCTGTATCTCTCCTTACCAAGGTGACGGTAGCTGCGAATACCATCCAATGCTCGGGGAATGAAAGAGAGAGATTGGACTCGCCTGACCAATCTGAGCCCAATAAGATGTACCCTGTTAGGGACTAACCCAACCCACAGCGAACACAAAGCAAAGACCTCACTGACATCAGTGCGAAACGGCCGAGTCCCAGGTGGCATTTGTCAGAGGCAAATGGACGAATACTGGCTCAAAACACCTATTAGTGGGGCAGTCAACAGGAGCCTGCCCACACAACTGAAGGGGAAGCAAATCGGGGCCTTCGTGGTGAGAGAGAAATGGCAATACTGAAAAGCTGCCCCCCCCAGCGGGCTTCAGACCCCTTCACAAGGCTTCCTGACAGGGGTTTGTCCATGGACAGCACTGCATAGACTGAAGAATCTAGCTTAAAGAGAAAAATATTTTTCTGAAAAAACCCTCAAGCCTACCTCACACATAAGAGCTGTGCAACAAGATACTATTAAAATAGCTTGCAGGAAAATCTTCCAGTTGGTCAGCCCAACCCGTGGATCTGACTAGCTTGAAAAGTCTGAATATATTTAATTTATTATTTTCACCATGGAAACGCTCAACAAAACTGACCTTTTCAGTTTCAATAAAACTGGATTTTCCTGTAGGTCCCCTGTCAGCCGCTGCAATAATAAGTGGAAGTGCTAAAACCCGGAGTTATTAAAAACCGAAAAAGAGTAAAATGGCGCTCCAGCCCTGCCGCTCCTGGGCTGGATCCAACCACACTCGGTCTGCCGGGAGATGCGTACTCTCCTTCAAACATTTCAGAAAACCCAATTCCATCTGTGATTTTGCTGATGCAAATCTGGAGCATCTGCTAACTTCCATGAAGTTAATCCTGGCTTGCTGGGTCCCACTCGGAGCAGGATATGGCCGCTGCATCTCTGCTGACATGCTGCATCTAAGGCATGCCATTTACGGGGTATCTTTGGTACTGCTGACTATTCTGGTGTATTTATCCTTCCTTGTCAATCTCTTCATTTACTTGTTCTATGCAGAGCACTAAAGCACAGTCTGCAGTCACCGAGGATGATGCGTCTTTCTTCGCTCTCCGAGATGCTTCCCTCTGGCTGGCCAGGGCAGTGACGGGTAAGGGTGCAGGTGAAGGAATGGAGCAGGATGGGGGAGATGAAGAGGGGCATGGGCAGACATTCATAGAATTATTTCAAACCCCAAAGTTTCTTATGTTTTTTACCAAGGAATTTTGGCATGCCTGTCCTTCAGACTACAACCAGGCTCAAGAGCAATAGCCATAAAATACAGCTAGAAAAATATTGAAGATGTTTGTTTAGACGCATGTTATGTTAAGTATCCGTTGTTTGGCAGCCGTTGAACAAAGAAATTATTTCTCCCTTGTGTTTAACTTCCTCCAGTGTCTTTGTTCAGGAAGGTATCCTCAAGCCTGATGAAATTCAGACGTTCACATCTAAGTCAATGCTCCTGGAACTGGGTGGTTTTGAAGTATCTTAATCTACATTTCACATGTCACATTTTTAGTAAAATATAGATATGGGTAGACAAAACATAAAACACAGCAGCTTTTAATAACCCTCTCAGATCCCAGGCAAACCACATTGTTAACAACAGCTACAACCATCTTCCAGTGTGTCACTCCCCGCCCCCCCTCCCCCCCGCACGCTGTATTAGCTCAAAAGGCTGTATTTTCTCTCGAGACTCAAAATGAGTTGTTAACACACCAGGTTTACTTGATTCAGTTATTTCACATGTCAGACACACAACATCTGACTCCAACCAGGAGCCACGGCACACGAGCCCGTGAGTGGGGCAAGGGGTCACCATGTGGCCGTGGGGGGCACAGGGAGCCCCAGGACACAGCCCCACTCCGGCTGGCTCACAGGGCACTGCACCACCGCTCTCCGTGCCTCCCTTCCCCATCCGTAACACACGTGAGGCTGCGTTAAATCAGGACTGCATTTTGCTATGCTCTCAGTAAAATACTGCCTGGCTATGAATGCAATATATTACAGGGACAAGATACGGCAATTACTCAGTATTAGTGATGACATTTCCATGTGAAGTGTGCTTCGAAGCAGGCTTCCACGCATGCTGCCCGCTTGCCTAGAAGAAAGATGCAGAACTGGACCGAACCTTTTTTCTTGGCAGCTTTACCATCCCTTTGAGCTTTCCAAAATACAAGATCATGCAAGTATCTGATCTCACAACACTTTCTTTCCTTTTGCTTTTATGACAAAAGTTTTGGCTCTCCCCGTTCCAGCAGCAGAATTGATCCCTGGTGGCCCAGCCTCAGCTGAACCTTATTCCACATTTCTTGGCTGGGGCAGCAACAGCAGAACATGCTGCTCATTAGTGAGGCCACAGCTTTCGATGGTGCTACCCTGCTCTTCCTTCTACAGAGGCACGAAGGGAGAAATACCCACCTTCTGCTCCTAGGTACCATGGACTAGCCACTGATGGAGCACTGCTTTGTTCAGATTCCTCTTGTCTCTTCCCACTGCCTCCTGAAGTCCAGGTGTCCCAACTCACTTCTGGTCGGGCACCCCCAGCTCCTGGACAAACCTGGCTGGAGCACAGACCATAGAGGCAAAGAGCCCCAGCAGGTGCTTGCACGTGGGGAACCATCTTTCAGCTCCTGTTCCACCTGAGATGTTTTAAGCTTGGCCTCTGCCTCAACACGGTAACTTTTTCCTTGACAGCTTCAGTAAAAATAACTTTTGTTGTTCTGAAGACTATGAAAAGTAAAACCCAACAAAAATAAAACCCCTTTTCCTATTTCCCACTGTCATTCTTGGAAGAGCTTTACAGCAAAATGGCTGAGGTGGTTGGTATGGGAATAGCTTTCAGCAATACTATTGCCTGAACGTCACTATCATGTCACTTATTGCTGTTACATAGTGCACGTGCTGCAACAGCTCCTAGAGCTGTACATCGGGTTGGGGCCATCAGGCAGGACACGTCACAGCCCCATGGGATGAGACAGTCCATGCCCTGGAGAACTTCCTCCAGGACTTTTAGGGTTTGAATTATTTATTTCATACCCTCTAAGCATAAAGAAAGTTACTGAAGACCCATAGCAACGCCAGCTGAGGGAACAGGGAAATAAAGGGAGCAAGCAAAAAGCTAATGCTGAAGTTGGGACAAGGATGAGCCTGTCCATGAGCTCTGAGATAGAACATTTTATTTTAGACCTTTTATCTGTTGTTTTGTTCTATTTACTGGAGCTTTAGACCTTTGATCCTACTATTGCATTTGCTAAAGGCAGTATGGATGATTGCACCTGACACATTTCTTATACCAGTGACATTCAGACACCTCTCGGCTGTATGACCAGCACAGCTGCAGAGCAGGATGCTGGATGGGAAGTGCATTAGGAGATTGCTTATCCTCTCAGGAAGTCCACCTGGGGCAGCCGCGTGTTGCTAAACCCCACATCAGATGCAGAGACCAGGGCATTTTGCACAAATCAGGAATTTGGTTTAATTGTCACAGTTCACAGCTTGGGCAGGCAACCCACGGCATGAGGCTGGTGGTTCGCACTCTGACAAGAAACGTAAGAAAACAGCCCAGAGGTTTTTAAAACGGGCATGACACTGCAGGCAAAGTCCACGGCAGAGGAAGGGAAGGTCCCAGAACACGTATGTCCCAGCCCCGTGCCAGGCCGCACGCACTCGGAGAAAGGTTTTTCTAGCAGCGCCGGCCTCTCTTCCCAGCAATCTGGGAAGCGAGTCAGAGCTAATTTTAAGCCAAGAGCTTGTGAGATGGGAGTAGGGGAGAGGGGAAACCTCTTCACAGTTTACTCTGCAGAAATGAAAGGTCTGACACGCTTCTTCATTTCAGCCCCGCTCAGTAAACAAAGCATCTTCAGAAATAGGTTTCTTCACATACGTACTGCTGGTGCACCCCACTGTCCCTGTGGTACACAGAAGTGGACTTGGTCCCTCTCCCCCTTACGAAACATGATGACTGTTGCCTTTCCAAGACAACTTTATATGAAGCTGGGCTCAAAGGAACTGTGCAAAATCAAAGACCACCTGCGGGAAATTAAGCAAGCCCCTTTCTGCACGTCATTAAAGTCCAAATTTTAAGGAAATAACCTTGTGCTCTTCAGACAGTTTGTTTCGCACTGCTAGTTCTTCAAATGACTTTAAATTACACATGCTCAAATAAAAAAGGATGGCAGTAAATAGGATGCTGTAACTAAACATTGCTCCTTAACGGGTAGCAGATGAGACGCCAGCCATACCACACAATGGCATAAAATCTAAACAGATTTTCCTAGTATTTCTCCTTCACTTTGGTTCAAGAAAAAGAGGGGTCCTATTTGCAGCCTGTCATGGAGAGCTCTGAACACTGCTGGGTTTTTCCTTTGGGATCCTTATTACTTATCTAATTTTCTAAGCACATTTCTCAAGAATCATCCATGGACATTTCTAAGTTTTTATAACTTTACTCCAGTTTTTCCTCAGTCCCAGTATTCTCATAGGAATTAAAGCAAGTGAACACAGAATCCTCTCCCTTCTTGATTGGTTTTGTTTTCAGACACAGCTCTTTATGAGGACAAAGGAGACAACTCCAGACATTTGCTCTATACCGCAACCCGTCCTCACTCCTCTGTGTAGTCACCAGCTCTGCTTGTCCATTATCTACTCCCTGGGTAAGTTTACCATGCTGCACTGCAGTGTGGTTATGAAGAGAGAAGGTGAGGGTTTATGTGGTAACACATTGTTAGCATAGGCAGGGCAGCCTGGTTCACCTGGGCTAAGAGAAGCCCTAGGTGAGGAAGTCTGAGTCCTTGATAAATTGAATTACAGCCACTAACACCTGGAGGTGAGAAGGCCCACACAAGGAGACCCATCATTAGTATTACACTGTATTACGTGTTAGTATAATGCCATCTTGCCCATGCAGAGGCCGTGGGAAGAGCCTGCCCAAAACCCATCGCTGCTGGGAGAACTGCTAGCAGTGTTTCGGCATCTTGGTGCCAGCTGCCATCAGGAGCCCGAGCAGCCCCTGCTTCTGCAGGCACGCGCCTTGAAACAGAGATTTCAAAAGTGCCCCAAAATAAAAGCTAATAGCTGCTGGGTCTAACTATTTGATGGCCCAGTGGCCAGTGCTATCCCGTGCTGGACACGTGGGGCTGCCTTCTGCTGCCTTCTCTGCTCTAGCTCAACTCCTTCATTAAGCATGCTGAGGAAAAGATACTTTCTTTTATAAATTAGGCTATTAGCTCAGATTCACTTTCTCTCTTCACTTAATGAAAAGCAAGTTTCTACAGCATGTCAAATAAATAGCCCATAAGTACAATATAGTCGAGTTCTTTTAGTACAATATAGTTGAGTTCTTTTAATGTATTTCTTGCAAAACAGGGAGTTCTCATCTTAGGTCCAGCCTTGCATTTGTATCTGCCACAACCCTCAGCAAAAGGATGACCGGCATCTTTGCACCCCGGTACAAAGCAACACCACCTCCCTCTTGTTACCAGCTGCACCTACTTTCAAAAGCACTCCCTCTTTTTTCCCTTCAGTTTCCTTTTACGCTTTCCTTCTCACTCCTACCACTGCTCAGCCCGTGAGGCAATGCTCCAGCACCATATCTTGTTCTGGTTCCTGGAGCCTCATTTTTAGGAAGGATGAGATTTCCTGGCATCCTCAAGCCACTGCATGCTTTCCCTTTTTCTAACGTACGCCCTATCCCTTCATTCTTGCTCACCACTCTTATCCCCTTTACTATTTTTTTCCCATTTTTCTATTGATCCATTTTTCTCTTCTCACTCTTCCTTTCAACTCTTTGCTTCTCTTTTTTTCTCCCTGCCCCATCCCACTGAAGCTTTCTGGCTAGATGTATTACCTACTGCGGTGAGGGGAAGCAGTGCATCTGAATTCAAGTTGCACTATACAACAAAAGCAATGCTATATATACCTACAGAAACAGCAATGCATAATCTTAGTGTTCTCCCCTCCCCGTGCTAAATTCCCAAATCTAGAAGCCTCCCATTATCAAAACAATTTTAAATAAAGCTAAGGAGAGAATTAAATGGAAAATAAATTGGGCATTTAATGCCTGATTCCAGAGCACTCAGCTCCTCTCACTTCAATAGCCGTACTACGCACCTTTCATCAGGCTCCAGCTCTGCAGAGGTGTCTCTATTCGCCTGCATGTTCCCCATTCTTCCAAAGATGATACGGACACCCTGTATTGCCAGATAAGCAATCTTCCTTGCCTAAGAGTAAAATGAATATGTTAATTTATTTTCTATTACAGGCTGCAGCACGAATGAGAGAGGGAGCGTTTTCTGCTCTCGGCTTTCTGCTCAGAACCATGCGTTGCCCCACGGACAGACCGCCTTCCTGCACGCACTCGGCCCACCGGTGCCTCACTTTCATGACAAACCCTCAGATACTTCTGCATAAAGTGGGTGTCAGTAAATAACTGCTACTCTGAGATGACATGACTTTGTGCATTTTACATCTAAAGCAAGTGAATCCTAATCTACCTTCTTTCCACATCCTTTTAGGACAGACCTTCCCCAGCTGGGAAGGGGGGGCAGGCAGAGCACGTCAGGGTGACATGCATTCCCATCATAATCAATACAACACCATCTGTGAAATAAAAGTGCTTTAATTGAAAGCCATGTCGGAAAAATCAGAGTGATGCCCGGAGATCATTTTTTCAGCCCTCAAGACAATCAGAATGAAAATGTGGAAAGTAGTTGTTCAGAGGGTGAAGGAGAACTAGCTAGAAAGAGATAATACTACAAGTTTATACACTCTGTGTATTTTCTTTCTGTTTTATAGAGAATAATTTCTAAACTGCCTGTCATCTGTGTGTGAATCATTACATCAGGCTCAGGAGGTTGTAGATACAGAGGCTAAACACACATACTCCACACCCATACATGCTGACACACAACTGTTTCTTGCACTGCTAAGTGGATGCAGAGGAAGTAACAAAGAAACATGCCTCTCACATATATAGATTAAAAGCCAGAAAAGGAAAGTCTTCTCCCCAATGAAAAACTACAGAATATTTATGTATGTGTTCATATACATGCATACACATAGATATACAGGTATAGTACACACACTGCAGGAGGGAAGGAGGGAGACTGAGACATGGGGAAAACCATGAAGGTCTTCCTGATGTCACCAAAACACAGCAGTCCTGTTCATATGAAAAGATCCGATCCTTGTATACAAGAAAATCTACCAAGATGCAGTCTAACATATAGCTCTTCCTTTCTATTTAGATGTACTCTTGGACTACTGAATTACCGATATAAAATATGCAGAGTCAGTGCAGGAAACTGGGGAAAAGCAGAAATAGGTTCCTCCTGAAGACTCAATTGAATTACTCTGAAAAGATTAATTAAAATTGAATTCTCTTTTGACACAAAATCTCCTGTTTGCTAGCTCTTGGTATGTCTATTACCTAGTTTCCATTAGGAGATATTATACTCTGTAATGAAATAAATTTCAAGGACCCTGTGGGATGAAACAAAAAGTTTACTGCGTTCTGACAGCAGCAGCAGCGAGGTTACAACGCAAGCTGGCACGCTTCATGAAAAAGGGTTGACATATTATCACTGAGTTCCTATCAGTGATCTGTATCATTGCTTTCTACGGTACAGAAGGGCAAATAATTGAGTGTTGTGTTGATAAGAAAACAGCTTGATTTGCAAGGTGACAACCTACAGGAAGGTCTTCATTCAGTCTGTCCAAAAATCTGGGGAGAGGGGAGGGGAAGGAGGGGACTTCCTTCAACCCTCAGAACAGTTTTGTAACTAGAATATGAATTATTAAAAAGGCCATTGGCATCTCCAGCATACGGCTGTGGTTCCGTGTCAGTATTTGGGGAAGCCATCCAGGGGATCACCCGTATTGGGGACCAGTGTGAATGAATTAGATATAAGTCAGAGCATTTACATTGCAATCGGTCCTTCAGGTCTGCCACACTACAGACTATTGCTTCGTGCTTTACCATATCACATCTGGAGCCTAACAAGACATTTGACAGAAACCACCCAAAATGAACATGAGGGCAGAGTCTGGCCCTAGATGACATAAAGGAGAATCTCAATGCAGTGCTGAATTAACAGTAGCACAAAGAGTCACCGACCACTTTCACCGTACAAGGAAAATCAGTTCAAGAGCGCCAGAGCAAACATTATTTGTGTCTCTCTTATTTCTGCATATTCCCCCTTTCTGGCACTTACAAAGACAAAATGAAATCCCCGGTGCCATGAGCCTTCGCCCCAGAAGCTGGCACTCACATCAAAAGGACAAGTGTTTGTGTGTTGGCTGTTTGGGGCACCGTAACGGGGCCCACAAAACAGGTACTCACCACATCCTAAATCTCTGCTTCCAGCTATGCAGCCAGCAGCCTTGTAATGGAAAGTTAAAATGTAAACACAAGCTGCTATTTTAGTGCAATCACACACATGCAGCAGCTTGTGTTCTCTCTTCCTTTATTTCCAGAACGGACAGAATGCTTGAATCAAACGATACAGTTATTTCTTTTTCTTTTTCCTCCTCCTTTATTCTTCTCCCTAAATGCCTAGTCAATTAAATCTTACTCGTGCAAGTAATTCTTACTCATCTTATTCCTACAATCAGAGTTGACGGTGTTCAGAATAAAGGATGCCAAAATCTATTTTTCCCTAGATAGTAAAAATACAAACAGAAATCAAAACCAAGCAGACTAATAAAGGATTACAAGAACTGACAATGCTTTGTGAATTTGAAAGGTTACGTTGTTCAGTTCAAAATAAAACTGAAATCCTGATTCCACCCTGAGCTTTTGCCTCTCCTTTTCACAGTGTTGAACGGCATCCTTCCCTTTGTCAGATGGATAGTTGTTCACAAAGGAGTTCACTGATATCACCTCGCTCATCTAGTCCAGATGGCCCAAAGCGATGAAAATCCAAAGGTATTCCAGGAAGTGACCTTGGAGATGCTTTTTGTGATTCAAAATTCAGGGAAGACAGGAAGCCTGATTCTGGAAGGATCACTGCTTTAGCTCTAAAGAAAACCAGTGCACCTAGGCAGCAGCTGATTTTTAAAGGACAACAGCAGACTTTCCCCAGTTGACAAGACATCTGCTACAGTATTCCACAATCCCTGATTTACAAAGGAAATAAGAGCTAGTTTGCATCACATATATCAATAGCCAGGATTTTTGCCTTCTTACCCTTCAGATTCTATTACCTCTAATGAGACAATGATGACGATATCTGTTCAGAAATGAAAACCCAGAGGGAAGAAACAGGGAAAAATCTAGAGGCCAAAGATAGTTTACTTCTTTTTGTCTCCCCAAATTGATCTGCTAGCTTTCCTTGGAGAAGTTGGCCGAACTAAAAATCACAGGTCTGTGCTGCCCTCAGTCTCTGTGCGTTAAGATATATAGTACCTCTGTCCGAACCACGCCCGGCTCTGCGAAATAAAAATTGAATCAACAGGGTTTTGCAACACAAAAGCCACCCTCTTGCTTTCGCTGAGTACTATTTGAAATAAAGATGGATCATAATGTGAGTCATTTATCTCTCCTCTCTGATGCATTCACACACACGCCTACCACTGCAGGGGGATTGAGAGAAGTGACCTGAATCTCAAGCACCCTTGGGTTTGCAAACAAAACCCAACCAATGAGGTTATGCAAAACCAGAACTAAATCTATGGCTTCCCCTTTACCCCCTGGCTTTCTCCTTTCAGTATTTCAGCCATTGAAAGAAACAAGGAGACGGTATCATATAATCAAACCATGTATCATATAGTGGTTTCAGAGCAAGACATTCCCAGTTCACAGGAGGGATATTGAAGCAAGCGGACTAGGTAAAATCCCAGTTGACTGCGATATTTGTACTTATTTTAATTGTTTATTGAAAACAGCATGACAGATGCAAAAGAATGGTAGAAGGAAGAACAAGAAATACTGGCTTCGTTCACAGACTCAGCCCCCCTCTGCATGAATCACGTGCAAAATCAATTCTTCACATTATATGTTTAAAAAAAAACCCACGTAGAATTGGTAATAGTAACATGAGAGGGAAAAGACAGCAGCAGCAAAGGAAAAAGAGAAGAGGTGGAAGGGAGATCTGGTCAAAGGCGGTTCTGTTTCCGCAGTTGGTGTGGGATGGATGGTGCAGAGACACGCTCCCTGGGGTAAAGGAGCAGAAGGCAAGAGAGGCTGAAGAGAGAGAAGGTCCACGATAAGGGAGCAGGAGCCAGGCCTAACCTGAGGCCAGGAAAAGCACTGTTTATTACACTTTGTAGCTATTTTGCTTTGGTTGGTCCTCAGAATGGTTCTTCAGAAGCAGGCTTACATCCTGCACTGTGCTCCCTCTCTGCTGAGTCATCCTACCAACTTACAAAACACATAAAATCAAGAAGAATGAATGCAAGTGTCAGGAGATCTGCCCCTGTTCCTGGCAGTCTAAAAAGGAACTTGTTTATGTCACCTATGAAAGAGCTGTGACACATTTCTTCAGTGATGGAGTGATCCCACTAGGATCACTTTTGCTGGCCAGCATTAAACATATTTTTCTTCAATTCATCTTTCCAGTATGATTCATTCCACTCATCCACTTGGAAAAACATGCTCAGGGTCACCCCAACCGCTGCACAGCAAAGCCCATCACTATACTGATAGAACAGGGTTCAATTTCTTGCCCAAACACGGACAATAAGGAGCTGCATACAAGGTACATACAAATTCTGACCCTGAGTTTTACTACCTCTGGAAATGACACAGCAAATCCATCCAGGACAGCCAATTTATTCCTAAAGAGCCCCAAGCCCCAGATCCCAGAACTGGATGGGATCTGAATACGTCCGGTGGATGCCCAGAGTTAGAACAGCACATAGTTTCACTCACATCGAATTACGTCTTAGAGAGCGACATCGCCTGACAGAACCCAGCCCTTCAGGTTCAGTCCTTCAAAGGGCCATTGACAATTACTCCCTCTCAATCACCGTAATTCCAGGACGTGCAAAACAGAAACAGTAAAATACTCCAAACCCCTGCACCCTTATATGTTGTCATGGGGAGTATCTATTCATACATCTTCATATGTCCTGCTGAAAGAATCCCTTCCAGCATGTACACAGTGTAATGAGGACAAAAGCTCCCATTTACTCCAGGTTATCCATGGAGTTTCCGAAAAGTAGTTTTGGGGGCCATTTTTGGATTCTAAGTCTGGTAGGTCTGGCTGTTCCCACTTAGACTAAATCAAATGCTTCTCAGGCTGCCCTGTCTAAACCATGTTGTTCCTTTTGGTTATATTTTATGAAATAATTGATGTCCTCTCTCTCAAGGGCACAATTTGCTGCTGCTACCAAAGAAGGAACCATGTGATCTAATACATCTCTTCCAACTCTGTCTTTTGAGGTTTCCATCATTTTTCCAGAGATTTTCACTTTGTTCCCCAAGAATGGTTTGTGTACCCAACAATTTGTCCTATTGATATTCCTCGGTCTGATAAAGATACTGTCTCTCCATACAAGCCTTGCCACTCCTACCTTCCAGATACTACTCACGCAGAAGCATTGCTCCAAGGACAAAGCACATGCAATTATTTCATATTTTCAGTTAACTCCCAGAAAATACACTTTTATTCTGCTTTCTTCTATCTCTAGCATTACCTGTCATTGCACTTCTCCCTCTTCCAAGACCCCATCTGACACTGTCCCATTGAACACTGTCCCACTGAACCTGCCAAGCTCACCCTCACTGGCTGTCTCCAGCGTAAGACATTTTTGGAAAAGGATCTTTAGAGGAAAGTCCTGTTTCCACAGGCAGGCATGGCTACTCTAAAGCAGCATCAGTAAAGTAGTGTCAGACCCTGGGAGGGGTCATAATAGAAATTTAATCCTAGTCCAAGCATCTACATAGTTCCAGGTAGTTGTTTGAACCATAGTTCTACCAACCTGTATGCACCTATTTCAGCTGGGCATTAAAATGAAAGGAGCTTGCAAACGAGCTCGTTTCCCCATGCAGTTTACATATGGGGCTCAAGTGCAGGTGCATTATCATCCCGTTAAGAGCTGCTCTTCAAGGGAAGGATCTAAAGGGAATGAGGGATTAGAGATCTGGGAGACAATCTGCCCTAGATTTGCTTTAGACTTTCCTATAAGGCTCTTAATTTTCTGCTTTGTTGCACCATGCTGGATGTACCGCTCAGGGAGCTTTATTCACAGGGTCTGCCTTTGGGTCTCTGAGGTATTTCACCAACACTGGGGAGGAAAGGGAGGAAGATGGAAGGAAAAAATGAACATTTAGGTTTTTTGGGCCTGAGGATTTGCCTGATCTCAGGAAGCGTACCAGGTTGCAGATAGACACACACATATACATTTTTTTTTCCTCAAAAACCTCAACTGCTTTCGCAGCTTCTATAGGAGGTTGATTTTGAAATATCCCTTCCAAAGCTGGGATGGATGTTTCCACTGTTGGGGTTTATTAAGTTCCTATGGCAGCTATTTCCAAGGCTGCTTTGTCATATATTTCTTTGCAAGAGACTTTAAGAATGGCAGAAAGGCTTTTCAGATAAGGATTTGAATCACAACCTTTACACTAGAAGTGTAATAGGAACATCAGGGAATTAAATAAAATTATATTTTTCCTAGATGTCTGCTTAAAAAAGGAAATTCAGGATTTTATGGATGCCCCAGAGACAAACTATTACATTACATTCCTCGCAGTTCTTATTTGAGTACTGTCTGTTTGAGCACCTCAAATAGCACAGAATCATTCATAAAGAATGGGCAAGAGAGACTGTGTCCCATCAATATTTCAAGCTTGGTTATCAAATCAAGAGAAATTCATGAGTTCTGCTCCAGCTCAACATTTGCAGGTTTGATACTATTGTTTGACAGTTTAGGGTTTTTTTCCCCTCCGCATTCTCATTGTCTTTAATATTTTATATAATCTTCCAGTTGATGCTATTGTAATATTTATTAATTTTTTTTTTTTTACTTGGCTGCACTAACCAGTTTTCTCTTTTCTCTTTCAGCAGGGAGAAATTCACACTCATTTGCTATTTGTGGGGTGATGACATAGTGTGAAGAAGCAGTAATGATGACTGACTGATAGAAGACACCATATGTTCTCTTCATTTTTCTCTGTGCTATTTTCTGAGAGATGAATAAAGCCTCAATATAAGATGAACTTTCCTATAATATATAATAAAAAAAATATTGACCTTTTGTTTCTCAAATAATTGGCAGGATGGGGGAAATAATCTTTTTTTTTTAAAGCATTCAGATAGTATTGCTATAAATATCAGGCTGCAATTCACTGAGATAAATAATTTCCAGTCTTTTCCACCAGAAATATCTTACATGTGTCTAAGCACCAAAAAACAACTTTACAATTCATTTCACCTTCCCCCAAATGTTTTCCAGCCTTCCATAGCAAACATTCTGAAAATGTAAGTTGCATTTGCTTATGACTAAACAAAGGTAAACAATTCCTTCCAATTTCAAAAGAAGTGAGATTATATATAGGATTTTAAATGACAATTTGTGATGTATGATAACCAGCAATCCTGATTATAAGCACAGCACTAGTATCACTAGATCACAACAACAATACTACATTATCTGCTGAGGTGTTTCTTTACACCCTGAGTGTGTAAGTCTGTACAACTAATAATACAAAGATTCCCTTCAGTAAATCTTGCATTTGCTTTAAAATGTTTTAATCTCAAAATAATTCGAAATCTCATTTCATATGAATACCTGAATGAAAATCTTTTATTGCTACAGTGTATGCATTTACCAAGTATATTCTTTTCTTATATAAATATTTCAAATTTTGTTTTCCATTTGTCCTTTTATTTCCTTCTACCCTCTTAAAACCAAGGCTATTTGACTGTTGCTCTTCTTCCTAACTTTGTAATAGCCACTAACTAGCACCAGACTACAGCCAGAGCCACACGCATATCTGCTCATGTTATTAAGCAGTCTGGAGCAGAAACAAAGAAGTAAACAAAAGGGATTCACGTTGCCTTCTGTTCCATTGGAGACAGACAGGGAAAAAAATAAAAATCAATCCTCCCAAATATGAAAATAAACCCCGGAAACCATTGTTTTGAGATACCTTATTTTTCAAATTTCCAAGAATGTTTTCCAAGTAATGGAGACCAAATTGAAGAAAAACATAATTGTGGGTCCTGCAGGGAGTGGGGCAGAGAACTCGCTGTCACTGGACCCAGTGCCAGGATTCTTATTTGGGCTTTGTTTTCAAGGTCATTCATCTAAAGCATTTTTCCTAACACGACCTGAATAAAGAACACAGAGCCACGTTCTGCTCACCCTGCTTGCAAAAGCGGCCACCACGGATGTAGCAGGAAAGTTTCCTTATGCGATGCAAACAGGTGTTGGCCCTCAGAAGACAGTATTCTCCCCGGTCACCTGCCATAGCAACAGACATCGAGGAATGTTTTACATTTAATAGTACGTAACTCAATGCATTTTTCCCCGTTGGACATTTATTTTTGCTGTTAAAGGCTATGTGCCTTGCGTCACACAGAATATGACAGAAGGCGCTCAAGTAAAGCAATGATTGCGGTTTTCACACAAGGAACGTGTGTTATTCTCTTGGACTCCAAGCGGCATGAACGCATCTCCCTCTGGAAAGCTGTATCATGTGCGCTTTTTTTCCTATGACAATAGAATTACATAAAGTCCGATCTCAAAACTCTCAATCAAATATTCCATTCATCAGCAAAAAACTGGCCTGCTTAAAGACTATAGGGTTGGGTCCCCAATCAATACTTAAATAAATAACACCTACTTAGTGGGAACAATTGATTGCCAGGGAGCAGACTAAGTATAATGTATTTCTGTTAATCTAGTCAAAGGATAAATGTCATAGTTTATTTATAAGACACACCTGGAACTATTCAGAGGGTTGTAGATAGGATCCATCTTGACGCACATTTAACACTGTATGCGCACGACACCTTATTAAGGATGGATGGCAGGTATGTCAACATAACACATTGCCTTTGTTTGTCGGCAAGCCCCGCTGCTGCTCTCTTGGGGCTGCCAAAGCTCAGCTCCACAATTCCCTGGCGGAAAGGGCAGCTCCTGGGACCTGCCGCTCCCAAAGCTGAGGAGTGGGTGCAGAGCACAGCGCACCTCCTTGATGCACGGGCTCTGGGGGCACTGTTTCATCTAACTCTGGTGTTTCTTCATGTCATCCAGTGGCCCCTTCATTACACCTAGCAATAGCCAGGCATGCCAGAGAGCCCATTCTTGGGGATTATAGCCATACCCTGGTTTTGCTGTTTATCCTGCTGCACAGCTGTGCAGGAAGAGCCTTTTGGTATTTTAGGGTGGAAAATAGCCAGCAGAGAGTGCAAGAGGCACCTTTTGTGCAGTTATTCCACAGTTCACATTCCAGGCTCTAGACAAGGCACCTTGGTCCCCACCATGCCCTGAGTACGGCGCATCTGCTCCGATTTACTGTTCAACAGCACCATCTCTCCAATTCTCTTCCCATGACTCGTGCTGTATCTCCCCTTGGGGTTTGTGTTCACAACCACCTTGAGAGCGTGGGCCACCAATCTTCCCAACTGGTCTCAAAACACATATATTTTCAATAACGTTGTTAAATTGCAGACCAGAGGAGGACGTGCCCGGCAAGATGCTTGTATCCACACTGAAGATATTAAGAGAGCCTCCCTGCCCCGTTCCTCCCAAAAGCCAGCCGGCAGCAGGGACGCGGAGGCTTCCCCCAGCGCCTTGCCTGGGACCTTTCCTCCCTCCCCCGCAACTTCCCATTCGGGGGTTGCAATATTTCGGTCAGAGACGCCCAGGCACAAGCTCACGATGCAGCTTCCCAGCAGGAGCTGTGCGCGCGCCTGTGCGTGTACACACACACACACACACACACACACACGGACAACGCACACTTCTTTCGGCAGCCCCCTGTTCCGCACGGCGGTAATTTGCCCTTCAGACAATGCATAATTCAGCAGCCTTGAAGGCGGCCGGGGGGGCGGACGGCGCCACGAAAACGTGTCAAACTTGAGAAGCGAACGGCACCCCTGGCAAGGCGGCGGCACCGGCACCGCCCGCGCTCTCCCCGTGCCGCGGCGAGGGATGATGCGCCGAGGGCGCAGCAGGGCTGGGCTGCGCTGCCCGCCGGAGGCCGCCGCACCTGCTCCCGGAGGTGCGCAGCGGGGCGCGGCGGGGCGCGGGGCGGGGACCGCGCTGGTGCCGAGCCGAGCGGGGCCGGGGCGCGGCGGCGGCGGCGGCGGCGGGGGGGCGGGAGGCGGGGAGGGGGGCGGCGGCCTCCCGTCTCCGGGCGGGCTGTCCCGCTTCGCTCTCTCCTCCCCGCCGAGGATCGCCGGCGCGGAGCCGCGGCTGCGGCGCGCAGAGCGGCGGCGGGCGGGAGCGGCGCGGAGGATGCGCTGAGCGCGGGGAGGCGGCGCGGGAGCGGCGCAGGTCAGTGGCGAGTTCCCCCTCCCCGGGCCCGGGCAGGGCTGCGCCCCCCCGGGTACCCCCGCGCATCCCCCGGCCGCTCCCCAACTTTTCCCCGCACCACTTCGGGAAAGTGCCCAAACTTGCGGCGCGGCCGCGCTGGGGACCCTCGTCCCGCGTCCCCCCGGCGGCGCGGCGCGACCCCCTCACCTCGGGGCTCCTCTCCCGGGCGGCGCGGCGGGGCGAGCGGGCGGGCGGCGCCGTATAATTGGGGGGGGGGGGGCGGGCGGAGGGGCAGGTGCCGCGCTCGGGGCCGGGCGCGGTGCGGGTTGCCCCGGGGCTGCGGCGCGTCCCCCCCGCTCCGCTCCCACCGCAGCCGGGCGGGGCCGGTCCAGCCCCGCTCGGGCACGGGGCTTCGCGGGGCGCCAGCACCGGGACCCCAACTTCAGGGGAGGGATGGAGCCGGCGTCTCAGCCGGGCTGACTGCTCGCGGGTACGAGTCTGGCTTGGGTTTCTGCACCGAAAATAATGGGATCCAAAGCAAAGTAGTTGATAAATGCCGGCATATCCCTAGACTGGAAATCCAGTTCACCCGGAGTTCAGTCTGTGCACAAGCAGAAGGGCGTATCATAGCACCTTCTCATTTCTGGAGCTGATCTGTAGGGGAACGGGGGTTTGCTTCAGGCACTGCCCTCCCCTAGGTGCGTTTCTCGGCACGTCCCGCGTTCCCCTGCCCCTGCCCGGTGATACTGGCAACTCGGACCTTGCAATGCCACCTTGCATGTCACTCAACCCTTAAGAACGTACATAATCAAAGCACGGCAAACGTACAGCGAAAAGTAATTTTGTACAAGCGTGTTAGCACCAGTGTGCTAGCGATGGGTGACCGGACAGCCCAGGCACCTTGCTGACATCTGGGATTCCCCGGTGTTGGCTGTGGAAGTAGCCAGGAACAATGCAATACCCAGTCGTAGCTGCGTGGTAATTTTTTAAGCTTTTTGAGGGGTTAGGAAAGCCCCTTATTATAATTGTATTATACTATTGCTTTCTGTCTGTAGCTGACTTGTGTTGTGTGCAGATTAACATGCTTAAAAAAAAGAGATGCTCATTTTTTTATATTAGACCCTCACTCAGAAATGCTTGTATTTTATTGCAAGATTTAAAAGTTGCAGCTCTTCAGAGGATAGGCTGTATATACAGTACCAGCGAGGGAGGATGAATGGTAAACCTGAGCGGTCTCAGAAGTGAAAATTGGAAATGCAGTCGCTAAATCCATTTTGTTTATTAATGATGCTCACCATTTGATGAGAAAGCTATCCCCCATTTATCCTGAGAAGATTTCATTTTGTCAAATGCCTGGCGTCTCATCAATTCCTTTCATGTCCCCGGGATTTTCTCTTTTCCAGGAGCAGGCCACAGCAGCTCTCTGTGTTGGGGATAACCGTTAAGCTCTTCTTTTGAATTCATGAGCTTCCAAATTAAACTTTTGCTGACACCTGCTACCTAGCCTGGTTGAGCAGAATGACAGTGTCACCCGGGCTACTGGAGCTCTGCCACTGCGCCAGATAAATCGCAAAAAAAAAATAGGTGTAAAGTGCCCGGGCTAGGTCACACAGCGATTTGGGGGAGCTCTGGGAAACTGTGGCTACTAGAAACCTAATCAAAGCCTGGTCCTAATGGAGCAAACTTTCCAAGAGCAATCACAGGCAGGAATTAAATCCATAGAGTAGATGGCAACGGAGATTAATAATCATCATCATCAATTAGCTGATGGAATCAAACAGAACAAAATGAGGCTAAACAAAAAACTGGCTCCCCCTCCCCCTCGAATCTAGTCCCACCTTTGTTCATCTGGTGTCAAGGACCCCTCCTGAGCACTGGTTTCAAGCGCCAAAAAAATTTAGCAGGTGTCATAACATAAGGTCAAGACTTAATTATTTATATGGAGACATCAATCATTGTGCGGGGATGACTTATTTATAAATCGCCAGAGCTGTAAAATGAGACAGTGAATTCTGATTTTCTCCTGCTTGTTCCTGAAGGGGACCAGGAAGGTCCGAGCTGCGGCCAAGTGACCTTTGGAGCCTGCGGAAGTTTCTGCCTGGCCCCGCGTGGAGGAGGGTTTTGCTATGCCTTTTAAATCGTGTAACCAAAACATCACCGGGGAAATCTCATGCATATTTGCTACATCTCAGTAATGAACATTTACTGATTATGGATTATCTGGAGAATTTAGCTTTTTAAACATTATTCAAATTTTTATGTTTATGTAAGCTAATAAGACTGAGGAGATTCAGTAACTACTCTTTGCCTTATGGTATTTGAAAAGTATGTCCGTTGGGCTTAGCTCAGCATCTTCCAGAATCACTTTTAAAATACTAAAATAGATTTTTTCTGCCTGAAAAAAACCCCCTATCTGTACTAAGTAGAATGCTCTTTGCTCACAATTAATGCCAAAAATCAATTTGCTAACATGCTTTTTATGTTTCTGCTGATCACAAACAGGATGGCACAGTAAAAGCTTTTATTGCCATCTGATTAGTCCACAGTGGTGGTAAGTAAATAGCTGGGGCTAGTACGGCTGCGGACTCCCGTGCTGAATGCAGCGGATACAGAGGAGAGCACAGGGTGCTGAGTACCAGGCATAATCCTGCTCTCAGAGTCATTCAAAGAAATTTTATCAACATATGAGCAGAAGTAAGATCAGGCCGTTATGTTTTCTGATAGCTGGACAAAGTAATGAACGTGTGCCCGGGATGTTACTGAACCTCCTCCGGGTTTCCGATGAAGGGTTAATTACATGCAGGAATTCTCAGAGATTTGTCCATTTATTTATCTATTAATAGAAATGGTGCTGCTGATCTTTTTTACGTGATTGCGTATCAGACAAGGAGGTGATTAACTTTTAGACTGAGTGAAACTGGTAAAAAAAAAGGCAGAATACAGGAAGAGAGAGATGGAAAGGAAAGTTACGGTGAAAACAAGTAGAGCTAGGAGGGAAGCTTTCTTTTGCTCTCCTATCATTATCTCGTAAAACTCTGTGTAGCACAAACCGATAAGCTTTACCATTAAAAAGGACTATTTGAAGTATGAGGAGTATCCAGGGCATCTCGTGATCCCTCTGAACTTCATGGCAGGACTCCATTTTGGCAAGAGCAAGTCAATAAGCTCTCCTGCACATCCATTATACTGTTCCCACTGATCTTAAAAGATGACCATTTATCACAGTACTTCACTGACAGAAATACTAAAATAATATTTCACTGGGTTTGTAAGAGGATGTAAATCATGGGTAAAAGGATGGATGAGCTGGCAACGTCTTCAAAGAACAATTAAGACATTAAGAGTGTGGGAAAATATTTTTAGACATTAACCAATCAGTGAGAAAATCGGAAGTTAGGACCCAATTCAGTTATGAGATGTTCCTCGAGCACCCTCAGGATCTTGCCTAGAGCATGTGAAAAATGAAAGATTAATAGTATTTCTTGTAAGCAAGACCAGTCAGCTGCTTGTGTATTTTTATGGTATACTGGGTACATTTATAGCATTTAGTAATGCCAGCAATGTTCAATACAAAGAGTAACAGATGAATGTATCGGGAAACAAGGCACTGGCAAGGCAGGTGGGAAATTATTTCCAAAATATTGCAGCAACCAGGCTGGGAAAAATGCAGTACGATGGTAAACATAATGTAATAGACCTAAGAGGCTTTAACCAAAGCTGGGTTAAAGCCTCAGGTTGAGTCCTACCGATGCACACCCACACATTACCCAGAGGAGGAAAGCCAAGACTCGCGGCGTGCAAACCCCAGCAAAGATGGCTTCCACACCACTCCGTCCCCGGCGCATCAAAAGGCAAAAGTGATGATGAAATCACAGTTGAGTGCAAAGAGGAGAAAGGAGGGGAATGAAATTGTATTGGCTCAACTGCAAGAAACAAATCACAGATTTCCCTAATCAGACAGATGATGCCTAACTAAGGCACAAAGCGAACCACGAAGGAAGGTGGCAGATTTCACAAATTAGTCATGGCAAAAATGGTGAATTTCACAGCTTGAAGTGAATTCATGTTATAGGATGAAACAGCACAAAGTGATTAAGAGCTCTAACTGATAGAAGTAATAAGCATGTGAGCTTTAGTCATCACACGGCAGCCGACATTTCTCTCTGGCTTCAGCTGAGCCACAGGAGCAACACCTTCAGCCTCCTCCTCTTTCTGATGCTGAGTGGGGACAACCACAAACAAACGGAGGTCCCACGGATGTTTCCGGGAGTTTTCCGTCTCCAGGAAAACCACTGCAGTCCAATGAGTCTCCGCAGGGAGACGGTCTGCAGGTGCAGTCTCTGCTCCCAGTGCCACCACTGAAACCTGGAGCCGTGGCTTCAGCAGTGGAGCACTTGCTGTGGAAATAGCAAGTCGGGGACGGTAGGGCCCCGACTTCACAGCATGACCCCACTGGTGAAGAACAGAGCGGGAGGATGGCTGAGAAAGGTTGGAACAAGGGGGGGACACTGTTGCAGCACACTCCCTGCCATGCTGGAGACAACCTTCCAGGTCTGGCAATGCCACTTTTGGAACCATTAGGTGCTGGCATGTGCCACCTCATGGTAACCATGCCACAGCATGCATCCCTAATAGTAAGCAACCATTAAACAGCCCGTTGAGTGGCTTTCTTCCAAAAGCCACCCAATTTCCATTCCTTCAGGGGTAAAAACCAATGACACAAGCCTCTCTCACAGGTGCTGTTACCTGGCTTCTGCTGGCAAAACATTTCAATAGCCGTTACAGCGTGTTTTCAAGGAAAGCTCTGTGATTAGACACTAGAACCTTACCTACCATTTGTATCACTGCTTAGACAAAGATAAAAATTCTGAAGAAAAATGTCACCATTATATCTTAATTCTTTTGTTTCAATGTACGCTCTTCTATCATAGTGATTGAAAATCCATAGAGCAAAATGCAAGCAAAGTGACCTAATACCAACCAGGACGAGCCTCCTTCAGCAGCGTAAGCCTCCTTCAAACTCTTCCCCTTCGTGGCAGACTGTCGGCCAGCCTCTGCCAGTCCCCCGGCAGCGTGCCCCTGAGCAGAGCGGCTTTGCAGGCTGCCAGGAAGGTTAACAAACCCCAGCGCTGGCTGACGGTGCTGAAACTGCAGCAGAGTCATGAACCCTTCAGAGAGCAGAGCGTGCCAGCTCTCCTCTGTTTATTGAGGGTGTTCCAGCATAGTTGGGTCCGCTGAGCGCAGCTGTATTGATATCACGCCGGGAGAGGGGAAGCTGGTGAAGTTGCCAGGACCGAAGCCATAGAGGAATGTAATGGGGCAGTGCCAGTTCCTTCAAATCCCACCTGGAAGTTATTAGCCATCCGCTGGAGGCAGCGGAGCACCTGCATCCCAGAATATCAAACGTGCATCATCTGCACGGAGCCCCGCTGAACCTCGGCTGGGCATCACACGGTCACAGCTCCGCTCCTCCCAACCCAGAGCGAGCGGGAGAGGATTTTAAATTTTACGCCGCAGAAACACCCTAAGAGGAATTGATCACTCTTGAATGAGGATGGGAAAACAAAGTTTGAAAAGAATTAACATTTCTAAAGCATTTCTGAAGGAACGCCCTTGGAGTCCTGGTAAGGAATTAGAATGGACTTAAAAAAAAAAGTGGGCTGAGGGGAGAAGCCCTCTTCTCCCAAATTGATTTCAAAACTTGGCAGATTTAAGAAACCTGTCAGTAACATTTTGCGGATCGATGTTAATTTGATGCATCGGAGCTCAGGACTGTGCCAGTTCACTGTCAAACTGATATTAACTAGGCACTTTTTGAACATGTTTATAGCTCAGGGTCCATTAAATATGCAGACCTGACAATTATTGCACCACTCTTAAAATACTTAATTTGAAATGTGTAACACAGCCTCCATAAATGGTCCTTCACTCTTCATCAGAAAGAACCCTCACTGACTCGGAGATGCAAGTCCTTGCTGCGGGAGAAGGGCTGGAGGTTGTGGCTGTGATGAAGACAGAAGGCAGGCAGGGGGGCTGATTTCTGTCCTCAGTGCCACCAAAGAGCAGCACGACCACGATAAAATCTCCTAGGGCCTGATCTTCCAACCCCCTTTCATACAGTAACCAACCTCATAGAAGTCAGTTAATGTACGTAAATGACACTCGTTGAGAGAGCAGTAATTATTCATGTTGGGAAAGGTGGCAGGATCAGTTACATAAACTTTCTGAGTGGTTTTTGAACTCAAATGCCTGCAATTTGACATCCACTTATAGCTAGGAGCTAAATAAAAAGTTGCTTTATTTCTTAACAGTTGCTAATTTCAGCCAAAGTCGCGGGAGATCCTGGTTTTTAAATTTGGGTCCCTTTAATACCTGCACAGAAATAGTTTGAGAAATGTTGGTTTCTCATTCTCTTCAGTGTGACCCTCAAATGCAAAAATGATCCCCTCTGAGTTGGGAGAATCAAAGCAGTAGTTAGCTGCTGACATGTATATTTAGATGACTAACTTTAGGCACCTATGTGTGAATATTTCATTTAATATGCCTTCATTTTTATATCCTGAAATGGGGATACGACTTAGCTCAAAGAAGATAAATTAATTTTTCTGTTGCTTTTAAGTTCTTTAATGGAAGATGTTACATAAATAATTATTTAATATATTTTAACAGGGTTTTTTGCATGAGCTGCTTGATCTGCTTAAAGCATATAAATCAGTATAAGCTGAATTAGTAAAATAAATTCAGAAATCTAAAGGGTGCATCAAAAGTTAGACTAGTGCATAAGAAGGTATAAAAACTACGTTGCTCTTTCATTTGGCAAAAAACCCACAAAGACTGTTGTTTTGTGAACCTTTGGACATTTCATTTCTTAGGGATCACAAAATCCATTTGTGAAAAGATCTATGAAATAAAGGAAGAAATTGTAAAAGTCGCATCCTGAGCAATAAAACACATGAACCTGCAGGCACATACACAGAAGGATGCCATGAATCTCTTCTTTGTGTTGCAGATCAGAAGAGCAGTTATGTTCTTCATTTTAGCAGATGCCAAAGGCTCAGAGAAAGTACGTACAGAATGCAGGCCTGCCTTTCTTGCAGCAGAAATGTATTTGCCTGGTTTCTCAAGGAAGAGAAGAGATAATCCTGTCCTAATCTGCAGTGACCAAAACCTGTTTATCTGAAGGTTATCACAGCAGCGGGGTGTAAGACGGAGCATGACCAACTATTATTGCATCCTTGTGTCCATCCAACACAGATTTCCACATCTGCCAGTTCTAGGGAAATTTCATTCCCTACCATCTCTACCATGTTTTACAAATACTTAGATGCCTTTTTTCCAGCTTTCCCAAAAGTATACTTTATCAGGCTTGCATCCCAACAAACCAACTCTCCAACTATAGAAGCTAATTCATTACTTTTCTGGCTTTTCTTCACAACAGCTATTCAGATCACATTGTTAGTGCTTCTTGCTAATCGTACCTTCCCTGGTCACAAAGCCCCGTGACAGTGTTTTAAAGAATCAGTTATAACTTACTAGCAAAATGGTTCACATCTACTTATTAGTTACGGCTGTACGATTCATCCGAGGAAGCTGCAGTCCAATAAATTACTGCTGTCGCCTGCCTTTATGCAGCTCTTCCCAAACTCTCCAGCATCTCTTCACTGCTTCCCATCACCTAACTTAGTGCCAAGATGGAAGGATGGCAGCTGTCTCAGCACTTAATGCCAGTATTCTTCCTTTGCAGACAAGGGGGAAGGGATTTGCTTTCAAGCTGCCCCTTTTCCCACAGGGACTGACAATAATATTATCTCACATCTTTAAATACGGGTCTCAGAGTTAATGGTGCGACAGCGAGACGCAGAAGCAGAGATTTTACGTTTGTGATACCAAAAATTTACGTGGATCATTTCTTTTCTGTATTTTTTCAACATTTAAAATCTAAAGTAACTTTTGCATCCTTAAAGTACTTAATTCATCCTTTTCTCATAAAAACTTTATTTTTTTAATGCTTTGGAATAGCACTGCCCGTAGTGTTTTGTATATGCTGCAGCTTCTGGAGGACTCAGCATATTCCCACAGCATTAGATATTGTACATGCATGTAACGCGTGGGAGCCACTGACCAAGGAGCCTATAGATCACGTAAAGTTCTTCTAACTCTGCACCTTACACGGGAGGCCTACAGCACTGATGGCAGTGTGTAAATACTATCTACAAGTAATAAATCATCACACTTAGCAATGTAGTTAGAGCAATACAGTGTAGCTATTAACATCCATTGCAGCATTTTCATTTCAAAATACTAGAATCAGCTTGCTGTTCAACTTCTGGTTTACATTGGGAGAAATCTGAGCTTAGGTTAACGTCAGGAGTTTATCTGAGGTCTCTGTTATATCAGCATGTTGTTAGCACAGAAATTCATCTGGTTTTCATAAATATTTGATAGGGCTCTATCATCATCCTCATCATCATTTTGGGCTGGTTGGAAGAGGATCTCCCCGCGATGGCAACCGGTTTCTGAGTTGTCATGGCAAGTCAGTTGGTGATATTTCAATGAGAGTGTCCTTATACCAAATTCCATTCAAATTCTGTCTGAAAGGGAGTTAAGGTTTCATCCTGCTGCTTAGAGAATGATATGCTAAGTGCAGCTTCCCATGGGCTTGGCTGCAGTCCAGGGCTTTGTAATTTATAGTTCTCCTTCCCGATTCTGGCTGTGACCTTGGGACCTAACTCTGGAGTTCCCCCGGCCGCCTGCGCTTTTTGTAAAAATGCTGTCCCGGAGTCCTCGCCCCCTCCGGCCCAGCGCAGCCCCGCAGCAGGGCAGCTCTCCCTACATCACGGGCAGCAGATCACCAGCGCTGGGGCAGGTGGGGACCAGGGGGCCAAGGGGAGCGCTCATTGTCTCGCTTTTACTAATAGGAGCAAATCACAGACCATTGTTCTTAAATGACAGAAATTATTAGCTAGCTCCAAAGCATGAAATGCATTTACAGAAGAGGTTTAAATTATATTAGCCAAAGGCATTTTCTGTAGAGACAGCCACAAAACAGCTCTAATTGGAGATCTCCAAACAGCTGTTGTGCCCTATGTATTTATATTGGAAAAATAACTTGAACGATTACATTAACATGCGATTAAAAAAAATATTTTAACATTATTACTGATCTTATTGATAGCATACTGGGGGTGCCTGAGATGCTTTACTGAGAAATGTGTGTGTCCATGGCCAGAGGAACTGACAACCCAGATTGTAACATATGCCATTTTTAACAGAAAAATTGTGTAATTGAGAGAAGTTATTGCCCCTTGAAGATTACATTCATTATGGATTGTAACAGAGATATGTCTTTAGAATGACTGTAGTTCCCTTCAGTTAAATAGCTATTCAGAAATATGATCGTTTGAGCTTATGTATGTAACTGTGGACCGTTTTAACGAAGTTATTGAAGGAAAGCAACTTTGAGGAAGGTGCAGCAGACCCATGCAGCTCTTTTGTTTCTTTATTCTTTCCAAATTTTTCAAGGATGTACCTTCTGGAAATACTTGTTTGCACGTACCTATCTGGATTCCTTAGAATGGGGAATACTTTTAAAATAAAAATGGTGACAAAATCATTATTTTAAAAGTCTTTTAGATTTGTTATTTCACCAGTAATTGTCAGATATTTTCAGCACATCAAATGATACAGATTTAGCTTTAAAACGAAAGAAAAGCAAAACTTTTCATTGTTTTTGGTCTTCAAAGTCTGATATTTTTATGGCATTTACCATAAATGAACCTTCTCTGTGACCCAGTCATAGCCCCAACTTTACCTGGACCTCTTTTGAAATGCTTCTTCTATTATCTGTTGTGAAGACATCAGAGAATTATTATGTTAAATAGTTTTTTGTCAACAAGAAACTAACAAAACAAAGGAACAGCCTCTGCAAGATGCTCGTCACTAAGATACCACTGGCAAAACATTCATCAGCTCTCTGGATCAGTCTAAAAAGTGGTGACCCTCAACTGAAGAACTTCAGTATAGATTCATTAGGCTTTTCTGCTTCGCTAATAACACAACTAAAATTAAACTATCAAAATGGTACAGAATTGTTTCAGATACAATCATAGAACAGTTTGGGTTGGAATGGACCTTAAAGATCATCTAGTTCCACCCCCACTGCCATGGGCAGGGACACCCTCCACTAGACCACATTGCCCAAAGCCCCATCCAACCTGGCCTTGAACACTGCCAAGGATGGGGCATCCACAACCTCTCTGGGCAACCTGTTCCAGTGCCTCGCTACCCTCACAGTGAAGAATTTCTTCCTAATACCTAATCTAAATCGACCCTCCTTCAGCTTAAAGCCATCACCCCTTGTCCTATCACTACAGGCCCTTGTAAACAGTCCCTCTCCAGCTTTCCTGTAGGCCCTTTCCTTAGGTACTGGAAGGCTGCAATAAGGTCTCCCCAGAGCCTTCTCTTCTCCAGGCTGAACAACCCCAACTCTCTCAGCCTGTCCTCATAGGAGAGGTGCTCCATCCCTCTGATCAGCTTCATGGCCTCCTCCAGACTCGCTCCAACAGCTCCATGTCTGTCTTGTACTGGAAACCCCAGAGCTGGACGCAGAACTCCAGGTGGGGTCTGAGGAGAGTGCCAATGCTTCCTCCAGCCTAGCATTAAAGACGCAGCAGGCTGACATTTTAGTATCTCCCATTTGCTTTTGCCCAATGTGCTGCAGCTCTTGTTTTTTCCCCTAGTCCTGCAAACACTGGCGGCAGCTGCCAAGCAGTCACACAGTGATGCTCGCGGGTACTTCACTGTAAAGAAAGCTCCGAGAGAGGGGCGTCGTGCAAACAGACATCTCTCCTCTGGCAAGCTAGGGGCAATGCCCACAAGTGAGCTTTGTGGAAAGGCCCTTAGACGGCAGCAGTGCCGGGTGTGTAGATACCTTTGCTGTGGTTCCCTGGAGGGCAAGGGCAACTGGCAGTATGTATGGAAGGTTTCTCTATAAGAGGTTTCTGTGCTTTACACCGAGTATTTATTTTGGCAGTAGCTCTGTAGTTGTGCTCTAAACCACCCTGGGTACTGGTTGCTGTGTACCCAGGAGTTTGACTAGATGCCAGCCAACGGCAGCTCTGTGATAATCGTGTATCATTTCGCAGTGGGAGCCCTGTACCTGTGGGTGGCAACAGCCTTCCTGCTTCATCCCGCGCTCCTCCAAGCAACCAAACCCCACCTCCAGGGTATCTTCTGGACTGTGAACTTGCTGTCATTTATTATTAGCACATCTTATGAAGTGTGCTAGGCATGCATTAGAAACACCTTTCTCTGACGTGTTAGAGAATTAACATCAGCCTGCCTCAGACCTGGCTGACCCTGTTCCTTTGCATTTCTAGGGAAAGAGAAGTAGCAGGGAGAGCTCGTGCAGCGGGGACCCAGCAGCAGACCTCAGGGGTCCTACTCTCTCATTTCTTCCAGCAAAAGCCGCCTCTTCAAAAAGTCCTGCTCAGCCCTGGAAATCTCCTCATTCTTTCAACGGAGACCAATCAATCAGAGTTGGCTTTTGAGGTGCTCTGAGCAGAGGCAGCACTTTCTTCCAACTTTTCAGTGTTGCAGAGTTTTTAATGCGATTATTGGTATTATTCATGCAAACCTCCAGCTTCTCATTCTTAAGTTACTTTGAGATTTCCTTCTACAATCTGTCATAGCAGCAGCCCTCTTGGTTGGACTTGCCTTAGTAACAACTGCTCCTTCTTCCTGCAGTTCTCCTGACACCTCTGTCAGCGGGACGGAAAGCCAAGCTCAGTAAGAGGGGATGGCAGGGAATTCATCCACGTTTGGATGGGAAGGGGGGTGCATGATGGACAAAGGGCACATGTAAGAGAGAGCAACAGGGGAAGCAGCTGGACTAGTTCAGAGAAACAGCTCTGCCTTGTAGTTCCACATAGCGCTGTATGACAGTACCTGGAGCATAGCCTGTGAGACCAAGAAGTACTCTTTCAATCTGATCTGACTCTTGTGTGTTTGATTAAAGCCTCTCTCTCTTTTTTCCAGTGATATGCCATCTCACCAGTTGCATAAACCTAGCAGTTATGCTACACTGGGCACTTTCCCTGTTCGGCTATTAAACTGTCCTGTCGCTTTCTTTTGTCAGGGCTTCTTTTTCCCTCCTAATATCTCACCTAAACTTTTTTTTTCTTAGCTTCAGGCCATTGCTCCCTGGCCTACAATTTTCTGAGACTGTGAATAATTCCCTCCCTTCATTTCTATTGTTACCTTGAAGGTATTTATAGACTGTGATCATGTTCCCCCTGAGCCGTCTCTTTCACTGGACTCTATGACTTTAGCTTTCTCAGCCTCTTCACATGTTATGTTCTCTAATCCACGTATCATTGCCCTCTTTTGTTTTCATCTTCTGCTTTTGAAGGTTGGTTATTAGAAATACACAGCATCGTGGTTTTACACAGCCGTTATTTATATGGATTTACATGCACTTCCCCCAGTTAGCTGTATTTTCTTACCCAGCAGGGCTATTTTTGTTTGTATTGGTTTACATTATGAAATATCTCTCCTCTCCAAATTTAATTTTGCAAATGAAAATATACCAAATAACTCTCCATTTTGCTGCCAAGTTATAAACAGAAGGCAGTAAGACTAAAGAAGACAACTGACAGGAAAGACTCCTAAGGTCAATTTTTTGTTTCCTCCAAAAATCTTGCCCGAGTTAGGTGCAGCTTTCTGCACAGGGCAGCTGCTTGCATGGGAGGAAGGATTGTCCTCAGGAATATGGCTGTGCCCTGTGTAAGGACCTCTTTGCCACTTTGGAAAGTAAAATTAGCTACCTGCCCCCAGCCCCTTCACTTTCTCCATTTAGTACGGTTTCCTCCACTTTATCGCTGAAATATGAATTTCCGTCCTATGGAAAATTCTAATTGTGGTTTCATTTAAGATTGAAAATCTCCGTTTTACAACTTGTCATGAAATACAAAATTCTTGGGAAGGAAATTCAGTTTTGGGAAAGTAGAAATGCTCCATCTAGATGTTTTTTTATCTAACCTGGGTACTATGATTTGGCTGCACTGACTCCTTGTAACCTCCCAGCTCAGCGCCCGACAGGAGCTGCAGGTCCCAGTCCACCCTGCCCCAAGCTGTCCCCAGCAAACCCCGTGGCTCAGCCGGGCAGAGCTCCACCACGCAGCATTGCCTCTTTGCAGCTTGCTGCTTTTTCTAAAGTTTATGACAAATCTACAAATGACAAATGTAAATAAACCCGAAAAACACAAAACCAAAAAGTCTCAGGAAAAGGTTGCATCATGTCATGGAAAAGGAAACGACACCTGGGAGTGAGACCTTCATATGGGGACAGAATTACAGCTCCCCCAGAGCAAGAGGAAGTTTGAGACAAAGGGAGAAGTTTGAACCTAAATTTGTAAAATTAGGTCATATTAAGATTTCTAACAAAGTCAAAGTACTGGAAGATGAGAAACAGTTCCCACGCTGTAGCACGTGTGGCTCTGTGGATGCGTGCAGGATTAGATTTCTGCACATCTCCCAGTCACTCTGACGCCTGTGTAGAACCTGACACTAATGATGTCCCTTGCAAGACAGAATAATCTATCAAACTGCCCAGTTCTTCTCCAGCTTCTTCCTTGTACTTCCCCATCACTCTGTACCAGTCCTTTGGTTTTACTTAGTGCATTATTGTTTGAAACAACTGTCTCTTTTTGTCCTGGGCTTGTACTAGATTTGCAATTAGGGACTCAGTTCTGAAAGATAATGAGGAAAAAAATACCTGTAATAATTATACTGTGTTTACAGTAACTAATTCTTAGTTCTACATTGGTTTAATGAAAAAAAACTCCTCCAATAAGTAATAATAGCAATATGTATGAGGACTGCTGTCATACAGGATGTGACAAACTTTCTAAAAGATCTCCTATCTTCATACTGTACAGATTCTTAGTAATACTCCTGATGTTACTAGCACTTCACCTCACTCTGTTTCAGCAGAGCCATGACAGGCTTCATATAACAATACAAAGTGGACTACTAACATCTGCAGGGCTCGTTCCTGCAAGAAGAATTGAACTCTCTGAAAAATTATATTTTCTGTTGGGTGGTTGAACCAAAATTGGGGGGGGGGGGGGGGAAGGAGATTTGGTTTGGGTATCTCCAAAAGACAAGTGGTTCATTTTTATCTTCAAAATTAAAATAATTTCCAATACAAAGATCTTTTTTTGCATACAAGAATCAAAATGAAGCCTTTAGGGGTTTTTTTTAGGTTTAGAGTAATATATAAGATGTTTAGTCGGTTGCTACCCTCATTTAAAAAAACCCAAACATACAGTTCAATTTCCCAGCATTTTCTAAATGAAAGATCCCAGCAAGCTTTAGCAAGAATTACAAGAAGTTATAATCTCCTGCCTTTCAGAGAATCCATGGTTTTAACGGACACCAAAATGCACTCTGGAAATAGGCTGCTGCTTCTGTCTTGTAGTTAATTAATAAATTCAAAATGTTTGAAATACGCATTGTAAGATGACTTTATTTTAATTTTCCCAGCAGAGACATTGACAGCTCCTGGATGATACTGCACTGAACTGTCCTCTTTAATGACATTTTCTTTTTAATAATCATCGATCCACACAAATTTGTCAGTTCCTAAATAGGAGCTCATCACTCACATTGCTTGTGAGAGCTCTGTCAAGGGCTGAGCATGGCGCAGAGGATCTCCAGCTATGCAAGTTTGCCAGGTAATCACATGATAGGTTGGATATGATTTGGATCCTAATTTTTTGTGGCTGTTCTAAATACAACAGTGTACCAAAATACCTTGTCTTTTGTCCCTGTGCGCTGACAGCATTCAGAGAGGAAAGGTAAAATCCTGTGATGAAACATAAGCAAAATAAACTAATTTGGAAAGCAGTATTTCCTGTCTGTCCCCAAGAAAAGAATCTCTTATCTCCATCTTCACCATGTTTGGGCCAAAATATCACTGTTTTCTTAATTTGTTATTTAAATGATTGGCCAGCCCAGTTCTTCATGCAATAGGAATGCAGAGGTCTTTGTCATCCTTCAGCGGATGACAGGGATGGCTTAGCCTAGGCAAGCCGGAGCAGAAGCAGAGACTGGGGGCCCAGCACAAGCCGTGGTCCAGAACCCAGGGGAAAGGCTGTGCTCTTTGCTTGCTGAGCAGAAGAGGCGCCTCGCGAAAGGCAGGGGGTGAAAGAGGGCAGGGGGAGTCTGAGGAGTGCACAGTCTGTGGTAAGACACTGATCCATTAACTGGTTTTGCTTTTCCTGACCTCCTGTCACTGGACGTTGCTCTCAGCATAGTCAGTCCTGTATCTCCTCCCAGATACCACATGGATTTCAAAGTAGATGAAATAAAATCAGGCAAAGGCAGCATGACATCCAATCACTAAAGGCAAGAAAAGAAGGATCTGGGCTGTCTGGAGGCTCTGGTGAGGCAAAGGGGGGAAAAGCGTGCAGGAGGAAGGTGTAATTTTGAGAGCAACAGCTGCGATTTGAATGCAGGAGTGAGAAGGAGCCAGATGAGCTGAAAGGAGACCTGCCACCCATGCCCCAAGGGATTCATGAAGTGCAGAACAGGAGGCTGCCTGGCCGTGAAAGTCTCCTTTCAAGGAGACCAAGGAGGACAGGGGAACAGTTTGCAGCAGTTTCCGGTGGCAGGGACAGGGTATTTGATGAGTTTCCCACAACCTGGACCTTGGACAGTCAAAGCAGGGCAAAACCTTGCTTCTCCTTCTCACTGCCCTAGGTCTTGTCCTAGACTCACCTTGAATGTTATGAAAGCAAACATCTGCTGGAAATTAAATCGTAACCTGTGGTATAAAAGCACGCATGAAGCCCTGAAAACCCATTGCTGACATTACAAAACCATGTCTTAGAGGGTTTGATGCTAAGGAGCAACTGTAGCTTCCAGCTGTTGTACAGAGCCTTGTGGGGCATAATCCTCTTTACAACTTTAGGAAGAAGAGAGATCAACGCTGTAGTGCGACTTCTTTCCTGAGTCCTATAGGGAAAAGAGACGGGGAAGAAAAGACTCCCAGTCCTTTCCCAGAGAATCCCCTGGATTAGGGGAGGAGAGTCCTTTAGGATCCCCCTGCATTTATTCCTTTTCCAGTGATTCCCAACAATCTTCACAGATTACCACCCCCTTAGGACAGTACTGTTCACAGACACAGAACGCTCTGTTTTCCTCTGTTCCTTCCTTCAGCATCACCCCTGAGCTGGTATCCCTAGGCAGGAAAAAGGTTTACAGTTCTTCCTCCCATTTCATCTTGTAAGCTATACCCTGATCTCATTCTCTGCTGCTACACAAACAATAAACCAGGCACCTGAGCATGGTTTATCTTAGTAATATTCCATTTCTCTGTCAGACTTTAGGTCGGGTGGTAATTTTGGGTGAGGTATCGTCTGCAAAGACAACAAATGCAAGAAACAATCTTTCTCCCAGCAAAGGATAAACTAGATGACCCGAGTGATTTTCTCTGTCACTACTATCTATGTTTCTATTATGGAATAAACTGCTGGACAAGGAGAAGGATTTAATGCTTTGACTGTAGAGATGGATATTATCAAAAAGCTCAACTTAGTTCATCTCCTCACTGCCTTGCAAGAGACAGTACGTGTCCAGGAAACCAGCGGCATTTCTCCCCTGTGCAGAGATGATCTGCAGAGCGTAGCATGTTCCCCCGAAGGGTATCGTGGATTGCAGACGCTGGGCTTGGATGGCTCCAGTGTTCAATATCTGTATGAACTTAAGAGGCAGATTTTGGCTTTCTTTCGTTATCTTCAGTCTTTCTGAGACATATTTCAGTCTGAACAAATTCTTAGGACTCAGGTACTATCCGTACAGCTCTAGAAATGCTAAAGCAGGGAGAGTTCAGGGGAAATGCATGGGTTACAGCATTGCCCTTCCCTGGAAGCCCGAGGACTACTTTGAGGCTGAAGCACATTCACAAGCTGTCCATTACTGATCTCAGGACAGAAAGAAAGCTGAAGTCCTGATGCCAGCAGAAAACTGCTCCACCAAACAGTCTGTTATTAAGATCCTGTTCATTATCTGGTAAGCGTCTTACAGGTCAGTCTCTTGTTTTACTTTTCAAATGAGAATACCATTGTCCAGCTCTTACCAACAGCAAGCTACCAGCCCTCAGCCTTGTATATTTGCTTTTCTGGGCAACTGAAGGAAAAAAAAAACACAACCCAAACTTTCTGAGTGGGTTTAACAAAGGGAACCAAAGATAATTATGTTTATAGTTTATAAATGTGAAAGTGACTCCTGGATATTTATATTGCCCAGACCGAGAAATGTTCTTAAAGGGAACAGATGTCTTAAACCTACAGCATCCTATTTTTTTCTGTGAAGTAAAACTCCACAGTATCAGACAGTGAATGGTTTTCTTCTGCTGTTAGCCCCTCAATTCTATTAAGAAATTCTTGAATATTATTTTCCTGCTTCCTTCCTCCTTTTTTTTTTTCTTCCCTTGTTGTTTACCAGATAGAGAAATGCTTCATGTAAAACTCCATTGCAGTCAGTGAGTGTCTGTATCTGACACTGGATAACGTTGTCATTATGATTTAGGGTTTCACTGATCGTGCTTTATTATTTTTGTATTTTGCAGAAGGTTTTAACTCTCATTTTATGTGTTCATCGAATTGTTTAAAGTGGAGGGGCTCTCAGCCTCCATTGCCATACTAAAAGGAAATAGAGGAGAGCTTGTTGTTATTACCATGCAAGCTAGACAGTCTGAACAGTGTCTTTTAGCCAGATGTAAATCCACAATTATAAATCACCATGGGAAGAGGAATGGCAATCACTGCATTTTGATTTATCGCCCCAATACTTTTCATATAAATATACTGCCCAGAATAGGGAATTTAGGTGTATTTTCTATGTCTTTATGCAGTAAACATAGCTCTTCAGGCACCATTTGTGCTAGAAGTCAAAAGAGTATCTCTGAATGAGAACTACTCATGGAAGAAAGAAAAGATAGTGCCAGGCTTATGCAAAGCAGAGGAATAAAAAAAAAAATCTGCTGCGTGGCATAACCGTGTAGGGCTGTATAATTTCTACAGATCGGGATGTACAGCATGTGTAGTTGTGTTCACGTAATGCATCAATAGTTCCCCCTGCTTCATAGAGAAGGGCTGTCCTGGGAGCTACAGGGCAATCAGAGTTTTAGTTCCTACTTTTCCACTGACTTCTGTGGTATTTTCTGCAAGTCATTTCATTTCATTGCGCCTAACTTTCTTCATCTGTAAAATAAATCCTTCAAATACAATTGGATCAGCTTCATACAGCAAATTACATCTGATGCTGAATCATGTCTTTTATCTATCTGTCTGCTTATTTTTATTGTGAGCTCCTCAGGGCAAAGACTATCACTTGAAGTCTCATATATAATAAAAGTGTCTTTAGCACCACAGATCCCATTCTCAGGGACTGGAAGCTTACTATAATAAAAATAAACAAATGTGATCAGCCACTGGAATTAAAATAAAGCATCCAAACCAAAGAAAATCTATACTTATGACCCTCTCTCATGAATATACTGGTCCCCAAACCAGCTACACTGTTTAGGTGCATCCCTGGACAGATGTAAAACACTGGCTACACTTCAGCCTTTGACCAACTGGAAGCGTTAAGAAAAGCTTGCTCACCACAGCTGAGCTATTTAGGAATGAAATAACAAAGACCGCAGGCTAAGAAATGGGGTACTCAATAGTTCAGTAACCTTAACAAGAGACTGGAAAGGAACATTAATATTCCTGAACCCCTGTCTTCAGTTGTAGAAACAGGTTGGCTAATCTAAACACATGAGCTGGAAGAAAATCTAAAAAAGTTTTTTTCTGGTGATATAGACACATGGTGGGGTATCTGGAAAAGAGAGCTGAGAACAGAAACAGTTCTGCCTGTTCCTAGAAGAGCCCAGGCCAGGGCTACCAGCCAGGTTTTGTGACATGGCCATATAACATGGATAGACTCATTAAAAGAGTGCTTTCTTAGAGGACAGAAGCTAAAATCTTGTTCTTACTGAAAACGCCACCTCCTGATAGAGCTGCAGAATAAAGATACAACCTGAACAGAAGCATGACAGGGATCTGGTCTGCTGAGCACTTTCACCACACTTCACCTGGTCAAAAAACTGAAGAATGACAAAGGTGGAAATATTTTCTTTTTTAATGCCTAGATTTGATAGCTCTGAGCATTAATTACAAATAAATACAGAGGAGATAATAGGCTCATTAGGCTACAGAAACACTTTTGCAAATTGCAGGAGGTGGTGCTGGACTGCTGAGGTCAGTCCCTTCAGTTTCAGCATGAGCTTTTTGCTCAGACAAAACTTAGCATCTCCAACCAGAGTTTGGTTGGAAGGCCTGAGCCCAGGGTTGTGCCCTAATGATAGGTTCATGATACATTCCTCGTTATTTTTCATACATATTAAACTCATTTTGCTCACAGAAGAGGTCGCTGGGGTCAGCAAACACCTCATAATGCTCATTCCCTTTAATGGCATTAACACCTTATGTGGCAGTCATTTCTGCTTGCTGTGCCTACATTTAAAGAACATTGTTTTCTCCCAGAAAAACATTTCAGTTCTTGCAATCAGTGCTCATTTTTGTAAATTAAGGAATGAATTGTGCCAAATTGTTCTCCTCTTTTTCTCTCTTCCAGGGTTATTTGCAACATAGCTTATGCTACTGTCTGTATATCCACTGCGTGCTTTACAGGAAAATGAAATCATTACACACAACACAAATTACTAGACCTCTTTCATAATCACACACTCTTAATTGGCATGTAAGCACTAAGATCACTGTAATACATGCAGTAAAATGTCTCTGACTCATTTTTTTCCCCCAGGTTTAAAGGTCAACGAGAATATTTTTCTTTAATTTGACAGGCACACAAGAAATAATGCAAGACTCATTTATGGTCAGGTAACGCACAAAGAAATCTATAAATCAAGCTAAGGGGAATATTAGATCATGCTCATATCTGAACCCATCTGGCTTAGTTCACGAAAGAATCAATATGAGGCAGAGAGCTCCGTATTACTCATGATTTATACTCTTGCATCTAAGGGGAGAAACATTTGCAATTTTTAAGTCGCTTCATCTGAAACAAAAGGATATGAAAAAGAACCTACAGTTGGCTATTACAATATATGCATTAGGTAAGTAATTTGATGACAGATTATAGCTGCTGGAGGAAGGGATGGTTCTAGTAGTTCATTCCACTTAATGACTCAGCACATCCTTTTATTGTTTTGATTTTCCTCCGCCCAAGGTGTATTAGTAGGGAGCAGTTAAGGAATAAAACTGGCCAGATTTCCATGTGTTTGATTTTTGTAGATGAACTGCAATTGATAGTTTTCAGGCACACTACTGTTAGAAGATATAGCGTATTGTAACACACATAACATGTAGCTTTTCTTCATTGTCTTCTTTCAAATACTACTTTCACCAACAAACCCCGCACCTAAAAAAGTATCATGGCCAAACATTAATCCTGCCCCATACCATATTACACACGTAAGCTTTTGATCCTTTTGTGAACATCCAGGATTTATGGAAAGCTTTCTACCTATATTGTATATCTCTCAACTAAATAAAATCTCCGGTTGGCCTTAAGTTCAGCCTCCCCAAGAGGCAGGATGAAAAGTGTCAGACTGCGTTGCAGTATGCTGTGTGAATGCACAGGGGTGGGAGGCAGGCGAGGAGCAAGAGATTTCACAAAGCAATTAGAGTATGAAAAACAGATATTGCAGTGATGGGTGCCATAAACGTATCAGGGGAACTGGGGCAAATAAAACATCCATTTTCAGCTACAGTGATTTGTTTTATATACAGTGCTAATATCCTTCATACAAATACCAAATGCAGCTTAATTTAAATCTAGAAAGGCAGTTAGACTAAAGGGAGAGCCTGACATATTTTTTTCCCAGCTAACGTGTACAAGTGGAATCGGTAATTTTCCCAGTATATGTTGATGAATTATTACATCAGACATTATTGATCCAGTCAAAGAAGAAGGAGGTCAAAATAATGGAAATCAGATGGTTGTGATTAGAAATGCTTGGGATATTCATTTGGAAAAGGTTGATAACTAAAATGGTCTACAGGCTTTACACTTATTGATTTAATAAATAGAATAAGCCTTGCTGATCCAAAACAAGGTTACTTGTATAGGTATTCCAGGAGGTTGTGCTACTGAAAGCCAGTCTATATGTCTTCTGTATGTGTTTGAATTATATTTTAGTTCAGTGCACTGAAAGCATTCATTTTAAACATCTGTTCCTTTCAGCCACAATTTTCTACCGCATTTTGCTGCTGAGAACCCTTAGACTTCATTTTGGTAGTAGGCTTAGTACTCTTTCAAGTATTTATTTAAAAGGTTTTCATATGTTTGTGTCATTATTAATAATGAATACGTTCATTAATTTACACATGCTTTACAAACACTGGGCAGGATCCAAGAGCCTCCCATGTGAGGAGCGATGTGTTGGGGCTGTGCTATTGATTCTTTGTCGGGTATATCCTTTTAGCAGAGAATAATATATCAGCATTGCACCTTTCAACCCAAAAGATTCCGAAGTGTTTTCCAAACCAAAGAGGGCAGTGTGCCTGCTAGCAGAGATCACGTCATCCATCCCAGGGAGGCACCACCTATGAGGCATTATATGGCAACAGCCTGGCAATGCAGAGCACCCAGGAGCTGCGCAGGCGGGGAGCAGAGAGTGCCACATCACTCACTACACACAATGGGGGGGGGGGGGGGGGAAAGAGAGATAGAATGAGACTTACCCGAGTGTGATGCAGTCAAGATACAAAATCCACAGCTTTCTCTCCCTCTGTTTTCATACAACTGGAGTCTCTTCTATCTTGGGAGTCCCACTCGTCTCTCTTCCCTCACTAGCTTTACTACCCAGGTACTATTCCCCCACCTGGGGCTCAGTTTCCCTTTTGCAAGCTTGGCCTTCTACTTCCACACTTTTGCTGTTACTGTGGTCTCCAGCAGCCTCTTGTCCCTAACAGTCCTGCATCAGGCATCCTCCAGGGAGCAGCCCCCTACCTGCCCTCCCCACTCCTGAGGGATGAGCTGGCCCCTTTGCAGTGCTGCTCACCAGCGCCAGGCACGGCCCCTTCCTGCTCCCTGTGCTGCTGTCTCTACCTTACAGCCTCAGCAAGTAACTAAGAGGGACTAGCCACAGAGGGGCTAGACAAAGACAAAGCAGCAGCTTCATCACACTCCTTGCAAGGACTTCAAATGCTCTTGATAAGAGTGATACCTACCAGTTCCAGCTTGTAAGGACAGAATGGACCGGAATCTGTTTCACCTGTTCTCTCACAGGTGGCATTTTTCCCCGGTACCCACAGGAGCAGGCTGGAGCACTGCCTCTGGGAAGGGTAATTTAACCAAGCGTATAATGCAAATATTATTACCATAGCCCTGAATTACAAAAGAGAAGCAGAGCTACACTACATCTCTGGGAAACAGTGGGGGTTGGTCACATCTCATAAAAAGTCCTCCTAAAATATGGTAACACAGGAAATGTGTGTGTGCAGATATGGCTCATTGAAAGTCAAAAATTCTTATCCCAGTTTCTTTCCACACTTGGGATTTTTCCAAAGTTTCTCTCAAGCATGAGAAACCCAATATGCTTTCCTTAAGGTCTTTAAAAATTCCTTGCTCTGGTTCTGGTGTAATGAATACCAACTGACTGTTGAGTTGACACTAGTTACAAAGCTTGGGACACATGGGATAGCAGTATAGTGTGAAAAATGAAAACATCCATATGTACTTCTCATTTGCTGTGAGTAGAAGGTGACCTGAAAATGAATTCTCTATTTCTTCCCAATCATCCTTCACCCTGGCCAATGCCTAAAAAGCTGTGTGTTTTCCCCTGCCAGCAGCACGTCTACCAGTCACAGCAGCTGCATAGGAATTATATTGTCAGGGTGACAAAAGTCATCTTCCAGACAGGTAGAAAATGATACGAGCTCCATAGCACATGACTGGATCTATCATACCTGCTCTGCATTATTTAAGGTACAATAGCATAGCATAACAAGTTACGCTGGCTAACTCCGTACAGCAGTATCATAACCTCTCCCGGGTTATAGTTATGAATCTCCTTTGGGCAGTACAATGCAACTGTTTCTTCTGGATAAGATCTATTATATTTGTTACCTGCTGTATAACAAGAGCAGCTGTACTTGGACCATCACTATCCCACATGAACCTCACAGGTTCTTTTGCCTGACCAGATTCTTTCATCCTAAAATTCACGAAAATGAGCAATGTTAGCATAAGAAGGACTTGGGCTAGGGTGAAATGGGAGAGAAACACTAGTCCCCCATTCCTGGACATGCTACAAGATGAAGACTCTGAAGTTATAGCAGTGGGATGTGGCAAAGCTTTCTGGTCCTTTCTAAATGGCCCAAACTTTGTTGATGTGAGGCAGGGCTGTAAAGTATAAGATGACGGAAGGTGCTCAAAGGGCCATTGTTGAACATTTCCTTCACTTTCCAGGCACTAAATTCAGCTTTGGACATTTGCATGCAATAGTAGTTTAGGATTAGATTAAAAAGTGCCTGGGATTACACCCAAATTCAGGGAAGTTGTTTCAGATCTCTGAGGAGCAGTCATAGCCTAAAGCAGAAACGCAGTTGTCCTGTGCATGGTGAGGTGCCTACAAGGCAACAGAGAGTAATCTGGTGTCCCTCAGCTGAAACGAGGTATGATTTCCGCAGCAGGATGTCCAGTGTTTGTACTATATTCAGGTGATAGTGTTTATGTATCTGTTAAAATGGCATATTATTCCCAATGCTGATCTCTTTCTGGCCACAGAGGCTAAACTATTATTTCTTGTTCATACTTTTTTCTTTTTTTTCCCTGCAAAAAGCTTCACTTCTTTAATGCTTGTTATTTAGAAACTTTGTATTATGTAAATAAAAGCTGTGACCTTTGCCTTTCCAGAGGCTGGAGGTAAGTTAATGTAGAATAGTGCTGAGAGAGAGTAGGAGCAAACAGGGTTACAGCACATTTTAAAATACCATTTTCTTGCTTGTAATTTATTCTTCCTACCTCTAGCATTCCTCTGCAGAGATATTTATAAAAATAGGTGTTCCATGCACTGTATATCACAGGTTTATTTAGGACTGTTGTTGAAGATTTACACTGCTCAAAAGAGCAGTCATAGCAGATAATTCCATTTGCAAGCTTCAACAAAATGTTCCAGGGAAAGCGCTGTTATCACCGTGGAGAATTTTAATGATGGCAGAGTTTACAGACAACTTATTTGGCAAACAAAGCTGCAGCAACAGACACCTCAGCAAGTTCTTTTGCCAGTGGTGGTTTTCTGATTGTTGCTGCTGCCTGTTAAACACACTTTTTACATCTACTTCCCAGCCCGCTCCAGAAACTTCAGAACTGCGTTTATCCTGCAGTGCTAACCTTGCTCCTCATAAAACACCTATTGGGAACTCATCTAAAAAAGGTGCTGAGCACCTCGCAGATCTGACAGGGGAACTCAGTCACTGCTTGTTGTTATAAAACTTCTCGTTATGTAAATTAAAGTTTTGGCTTTGCCATTACAATAAGGAAAAAGAATAACAACTTTACTAATAACATAATATGATGCAAGGTGACCGTGGGAAAAGCTGGTTCAAGGTACCTCCTCCTTTCTGGGAGAAGTCTCATTAGTTCACATCTAACTAATCACAGGATTCACTTTTGCAATAACTCAATACGGTGCTTTAGTAATCAATTACTACATGTTGGAGGAAGTGAGGAAAAGAGGAGCTTGCAAGCTGGTAACTTGTTCATCTCACAGTCCTCCCTGAACAGAGACCTTCTCTGTGCACATTTACACCTGCAGGGACACGCCACGGGGATGGCAGTGATATCCTTGCTATGTATTGCACATAATATATAATTATTATGTGCCATATATTGCACATAATATGTAACAATAATATAGTGCTATATATTGCATTTATTCAGCTTAGATTCCCTTCCCTACAGGCAAACTGCTTTTCTGTGCCACAGCCTTGGCAACACCTAAGAACCTGCTCATCACTTGCCCACCTCTCGGTCCTCAGCTGCCTGTGCAGCAGGCTGTGCCACCCCTGAAAGACAGGCTGAACGGACGTGGCCTTCCCTTTGCAACTGGTCACCGGTGTCTGGAAATGAAAATTTGAGCTACTCCTCCTCATATTGTTCCTTTCCAGCAAATAGATCAGGTTTTGGTGTTGCCAGTCTGATACCCCTCATTAGCACTAGAAAAGCTCATGAATGTAACCCTGTGTAGATTGCACTGGAAACCTTGCAAGACACCACAATACTCCCCAGTGGTTTTTTTTTTTCCTTCCTCTCATTGCTTTTATGTTGTCAGCTAGAACAAAAGGAGTTTCAGCTAATTATCTGTGTATTTGCTGAAACCACTAACCTACATCCTAGCTAGTGCGAAACAGTTGCTTAACTGAAGCTCTTGGCAGATTTACACACCACCTGGTTGCAAGTTTAAAGAAATCTATTCCTGTTTTCAGATTTGCATATTCAATTTCCTCTTATATAAAAAAATAAACATTTTACCTTTTCCATTATTCTCCAGTAACTAAGGAAAAGGAGGAGGATTCAGTAGCTAGAATATTAACCTGAACTGTTGAAAAGTCCAAACTCAGCCCCTTCTTGTCCAAGGATTTCCCACTTCTCTAGGCAAGTTCTTCAGGTTTCTTTGCCTCAGCTTCTCATTTGTGAAATGGGAGCAACAACGTTGTTTTCACAACTATAGATTGTGAAAATCTCAGCTATTACAGTGACAGGGATAGTGCAAGTGACTAAATATATAAACTGTATTGCAAGAACAGAACATGGAGGGGTTTAATCTGATTTAGCACTTTGAAAATATATTTATCTCCACAAATATGACTTTCTTTCAGTGTCATTCTCTTTTGATGGACTGTTTCTCAGCTGAATCAGTTTCTTCGGTTCACTACTCAGCTCAAAGATATTATGCCAATGTAATGCAGCGGGCAAGACAAGTCAGGTAGAAGTATCAACTGCTTGAGTTGTGCCGCCATCAAACAGCAAATCATGGCCCTGGAGTTTCATGAATCATTTTTTTGCACAGTAGCACATGACATCACCGGAACACAATTAACATTTCCATTGATTTTGCATAGAGCTGTGACCTTGCATACAATATCGAAATAGATCACCTGGAAAGTCACAGCCACCTCACTGGCAGATACAAACTGAATGTCACCATCTATGCACTCACCAGGTTGTCCTCACCCTTGATGGTAATTAAATGTGATTTTTCTCCTCCTGGGCAAAAATTAACCATCTGCAAGATGTGGAGATTTTATCCTGAGTGTGGAGGGAGAGGGTTCAGATGTCTCTCTTCTTGCAGATAATTGCTTATTTTAATGAGGAAGTTTTGCAGAATTGTAGCCATTGCTTCTGTGCCTTGTTTAATTATTTGCATATGGCATCATCAAGTTAAAAAGAGTGTGCATATACAGCACTTCTTCTCATTCCTGTATTAGACATTAATGAAAGGAAGCACAAGGATAAGTTTCTCACTAATGATGATGGAAAATTAGTTTCAAAACCCCAAAGGTGTCTTGAAAGATACACCAATGATATATAAAGGTCCAAGGAGAGAAATTCAGCACAAAATATTGCCTGGTCCCTTTTGGGCTTTTTCTCCAAGAGATCCTGTTCCCACTTAGTTTTGTAGTTATGGGGGAGGGTGGCAAAGAGTAAATACAGAAGGATCTAAGGGACTGCAATACACACAGCAAGTAAGCAAGGCTGATAAACACACTGCATCCTAGACAACGAATGCCAGCATGGCATATACAGTAAAGGTTACATGCCTGGAGACCTACAGCCAAAGACAGATTCATGGCTTTTTTTTTTTTTTTTTTAAGTCTCAAGCTAGTGAAAAGTTGAGTGTCTGGAGAGGAGCAACGCTTTATGCATTATAGTCATAACATTTTGAAGGGCAGTAAATCCACAGTCAGGAGCACAAGGTAGGAGAAAAACAGTTGCTAATTCTTTTCCTCTCTCATTCTGCAAGATGCCGTCTCCAGTTACTCTCAGGCATCTCAGCCAAGCAACAAGAAGTCAGTTTAGAGAGGATCACGCTCTACTTACGCTCTGTGCTACTGTATGCTTCAGCATCTCACTTGCAATTTTGTGTATTTCTTCTCTGATAAGATTGTTTGAGTTTTATAGTGGTTTTCAGCATGAAGGGAAGAGATCATTAGGACTTACTGGTTTAGTCAGTGGTAAGCAGTTGGTCAAGTATATAATACACACTTAAGAGTAAGGGTTGTTTGCCCAACTTCATTCACCCTTTCCTGCAGCTAAACTGGGAAGAGCTGTGGGAGTGAGGGTCAGGTGATGCTGCTGACACAGCTCAACCATTTCACCACCTCAGAAAGGTTTTCAGCTTGGGGGTTTGTTTATTTTCCTGATTGATAGACTCCTAATTTTTTCCTCATGAGTGCCTGACTGCCTCTGCAGATAAATAAGTCTATGACAATAAGGCTGCTTTTCTTAGATACGTTTCAGTTTAGAAAGAGCCCGTGTACACTCAGCCTGAAAAGTCCTCCACCACACAGTCGCTGCTCTCTGCCTACAGTTGCTGTTTGTCTGCATTGTCTCCCAAGTCCCCTGGGTTATCACTTTAATGTCTTTGACATTAAAACACTTCAACAGGAAGGTGCTCATTATACAAAGGCAGAATAGGAAAAAAAGGGTGAGGCAAGAAGGAGAACAAGAAGGAGCGGCAAAGCAGCTACCACTAATGGTTCAAGCCAAAATAGCTTTTTTTTTTAATGTTTCAGTAGATCTCAAACAGAAATACATCACAACCATTAGCCATCAGATGCACAATTTACTTATGTTAGTCTTGATGCTCTCAATTCATTCTGTTTTACTGATCTCTAATAATGTCTTTCGCACTATTATGATATTGCAGTTACAGTACACTTGTGTGGGAAAGGAGCTCTTTAGTGCTTTCTTCACATAGTGTGTGCTGGAAGCACGTTTAAAACAGAGCTAATGGTTTGAAGAGGTCTCAGATCCTCCCTATGTTGCAATGCAACATTTAATAATACAGTCACGATGCAACTGAAAATGGATGCAAAATTCATCTGTAAAAACAAATAATGAATATATTAACAATTTTTTAGAAAATTAATGGAGTGGGCTGGTTGGAAGCTGGGAAAATCCAGAGTGAAGTCTAAAACGGTGCACTTAACCGCTCCGTTACACCTGGGTATTTTGGGGATCTGACACTGTAGTCCAGCCACTCTTAGGCACACACAGCAAGTTAGTATACGGGCAAAGCTGTAATTTTCACTGTGGTGAACGTACATAAGCTCCAGTTATTGTTAGTCCTGAAGAGGGCTGCGGAGCTGAAATATATTGCTATCTGGAACCACAGGAGTTCCTCTAATGCCTTCTCTTATTTGTTAGATTAAACTTTTACAGCAAGGTGTGACACCCAGAGCAGCACAGCTAAGTTTCAGTTCTAACCACAGCTTATTGCTAGTGATCAGCCCACACACTGCTAATTGCAAGTGGGATAGAAATAATGTGCAGCCTGATTTGACTTAAAAAAATATATTTTCCTCAAATCCTACGCTGTTTTTCCTCTATTGGAGTCACACAACCATGAGCTGTCATCTGATGAGGCAGCAGAACATACTCTAATTACTAAAAGGTAGATTTCAGGCTCTGGATACTTCCCCCTTGCTAGGATGAGTAGAGGTATCAGTCTGGAAAGGAAGGTGCTAAGGAGCCAGAATTTGCTTTCAGTGAACTTGAGCGAGAATTTTGATACCAGCTTAGGGTGTCAGGAAACATCCCCTGGGAGACACCAAACAGAGTGACGATGGAGAATGCTAAAATTCATTACCTAAACCCAGGATGATGACGGGAACTCTTTGAGAAATGCAACACAGCAAAGCTAGGGTGAGAGGTGACCGTACTTTTATGGGCACCTGAGCATAAAATGGTGAAACAAGACTACCTGTGAAATGAAGGAACAGAAGGGCACTTGCTGTTACCTACCTACTGCTCTATCCACAGAAGGGAGAAATCACACTAGAGAGCACCTGTGTCAGGTAAAGAAAAATCATGCGTCATTTCATTTTTCTGTTTTACTGATTTCAAGTGTTCAAAATTCTTGAATGACACTCTCCAAAATAATGAGGTTTAAAAATAGTAAATGTCATAAACGCTTTCTGGATTTTATTTCATAATCAAAATAATTACAATACCGTTCAAAGTTAAGTGCCTTAATATTATTAATCATTCATTACCTATGATTGAATTCAGGGCCAGCAGCATTCAAACCAGTCCTGCAGACACTTGCTAGCTGGCAACTACCCCTTTCTTAATATAAGTAGCACAACTTGGCCGTCCCCAGAGACTCTAACAAAACATTAGCTTTTGTAACATGACTGGAAAGTCACCAAGTTTGGGTTATTTTCAGTCTATGTGGGAGTAAGTTCCAGAAAAAGAGCTGGTTGGGGAATTCTCCAGCAGAAGGATTTTCAGTAAGAAAATGCCCTTTTCACAGAACCGAAGTCTTCTGTATGGAAAAAGAAAGTTTGGAAAAATACATTTTTCCCTGGGAGAATCAGAATGAAGGCTCGCCCAGCTGCTGCCTGCTACGCACTCCTCAATTCCACTTTCAGCAAGATGTGAATTTAACATCCGTTTTCCAGGCAGGCTGCTGGAGGTTAGCAGTCCCCAGCTCTCTGCCCTCCTGGCAGGCAGACGGCTGCAAAGGGAGAAGAAGAGGATGAAGTGGTGAAAATTACAGCCCTCCACGTGCCTCGAAAACCCTTGGCAGTTCACAAGTTTTCTGCACAGCTGTCCAAGCGGTTAGCAGCCGAGCACAATGAAAATGCCACTTAAGGGCCCAATAAATTAAATTTTTCTAAAAATCCATTTCTACAAAAATCTCACTTTGACATTTTGTCCTGATTCAATACACCTCTTTTCCCCAGGGAAAAGGGTTTCTGGTTTCCAGACAATTCTGTCTGCGTATTGCAGGGCTCTGGGGAGACCCCCTTGCCACCCGCTCAGTGTGTTGTAATGAGGGCACTCCGCTGGAGTGACCTTCCTGGCCACGGCCGCTGCCGCATCGCATGGGGAAGGGCTGTCCCCGAGACGAGGCCTCGAGGGAGATGCTGGGGTACCTGCGTAAGCAATTAGCAAATAGCCCTTGAGATTACAGTTGAGATCAGAAGAAAAGCTCAAAACCCTCTACCAACGGAGCTATGAAATGTTTGTTCCAGCCGCAGCATAAAAACGTGGTTTTAATGGCACTTAAATAAATTGACATCTTACAGCATTCTAGGACATGAATATATTCATCTCTTTGCTTAGTCGCAGGAAATTGCAGTGATGGATTGACATCATTTTATAATTGCATGCGATGCACAACCAAAACAGAGGGCTCAGGCAGTGAGCTGCATTCTAACTAAAGTCTCAGTATTTGTTCAGCTTTTTTGAACAAATTTGTTGAACAAAAGTTCAGCTAGCATGATATAAGAACTGCACGTATAGGATGAAATATTAATTTACTATGCTTCAGTTGAGATTTTAAAGGTAGTCTTATTTTCCTTGAATGCATGGGTTTATCATTATCAGCCTGAACACAACTAGCAGTCTTCAAGGTTTCTTGCTGAAAAGAAATTGAGCGTGCAAATACTCTTTCATCATAATCACACTGGCTATGCAGGGTAATTCATAAAAGAGCCAGAAATATATTGAAATTCAATATTGTTTTAGTCCAAATCAATATTAATAATTGTTTGCATTTTTAAAATGCAATTTACAATTGAAAAATGTACAGAGATCAACCCATAGTTGCTAACACATCAAATTTTCCTATTAAACTTAAAGGCACAGTAATTTTACTTAAAAATGTTTCTTATAAAGCAGGAGAAGGCATTGATCTGTGAAAACAGCTATCTATTATTTATATGCACAACATTAGAACGGGTTTTAATTATAAATGAGCTGAAAGGTCAGTAACTATTTTATTTTTAAAGTCTTGATTTTAAATTTGGATAGCTTAATACAAATATTTATGCACTGTGGGCTTAGCCATTTCTTTCAGTGGTGGGATGGCTCACAGTGGAAAGTGCACAGAGGGATTAGGCAAGGTTAATTCTCAGGAACCAGAGCAAAGGAGAGCCTCTGAGCTGCAATCGTAAATGTTTCCATCTGCTTCACTAGAAAATACCGTATCTGTGAAATGCTTCTTGAAAGGGTATGAAGTGAAACTGTGAAGCACTAGTGGATAATGCAGAAAATGCAAATAATCAGAATTAAGCTTCAGAGGATTTTGCCGGCATCAGAGTTGGGGCTGGGGGGCATAACCAGTTTGTAGAACGGACAAACCTGTGGTTTTGTAGGAATTTTTTGTGAAAGAGAAAGATTTAAGAAGCTGTCAAGCACCAGATTGGGTCTAAGGTGGTTTTCTGGACATGTGGACATTGATATAAAAACTGAATTTGACAGAACCAGGAGTTAGAACTTTGTCTCTATCATCCTAGTTTGAATAAAACCATTGTCATCGGTGTGTTGATAGCAATGCAGAGGCCTGCTTGGCTCTGCGTACTCTTCAGGAGTCCTGGCTCAGGCACACCCGGCTTCTTTATCGTGGAAATAATTACAGTGTGATAAAAGCAGAAAGTGTTATAAAAATGATAATTTCTTTATGAAATCCTAGGAGGCCATGGAATATCTGTGCCTGGCTATTTCTGTGGGCGAAGCATCTTTTAGCACTGGTTTAAACACAGCTGATGAAGTTTATCCTGGGGATAACTTGCACTGTGGGCAAATCAGAAAAGCTCAGCCCCTCTGGCACCATTTTTCATGATCTGTTTGTAGCCGTTAGCTGCTGCCACCTAAGTTTAATGAAAGCTTAAGGACACTCTAGATCTGAAAGTGCAGATATTTTATTTTTTCCTATCAAACTGTGCATGTAGGATAATAAACTCATGTAGGATAATAAACTCACGCAGGCCCAGGAGCTCTGGCATCAGGGCTGCAGCACTGCACCTTGTTTAGTTTCTCTAGGCAACCCCACTGAAGCCAAGGAGCACAAACCGGTGTGACTGAGCAAGAAAGCCATTTAGCAATGTGCTATCATTGGAAAATTAAAGTCCAAAAGGGATATTTTAGTGATGTAGCCAACAAAATCCAAAGCTAAGCAGACTAACTCGAACCATATCTCTGCCAAAAACTGCACAGAAAGGAGAAGAATTAGACGTCCCCTTACTGCTATGAGAGCTGCAGTGCTCAGCAGGTTGTAGGTGTGAAACGAGACCTACAGCATATGGCAGTACTCCTGGTCCTTGACTCTAGCCTTGACTTTTCAATGGTCACCTTTTGCATTACAGTAGTATTTGGTTGTTGTTTTTTTTTAACCAAAGTTCTTCAAGCCTTGTGGAATTAAGAGTATATCAATAGTAATGCTACCCTAGTAATATTACTAGTTGGAAATAGTCCCCTCAGATTCACGTTTTACTCCATATGGGTTTTGTATTTAAAAGACAAATACTTGATCAAGCATTTCAAAAAAAGTGTATAAAAATAGTAGTTTAATTTCATCTGTCACTAATGAATTCATGACTAGTCTTCATCTGTGGTGTGAGAAAGCCAGCATCAGCTATTGCTTTCATAAGAAATATTCCAAATAACTTCATGCAAATCACATAACTCCTCCCTGTGCAATAGTGCATCTATTTGTTAAAAAAAAAAAAACCAAAATCAATGCAATTACTTCTTCCCTTCAGACAAGTGTTGCAAGGGGAAAAGCTGAAGATTGTGAGGCACAGATAATTACGTTGATGTGAACCATAAAACCAACCAACCAAAAACCCAAGATAAACGTTGTTGCTTATTATTGGTGCCAGGACAAATACTGATGCTTCTGTGTGTGCAGAATGTGTTTGAAATTTGTCTTACCAAGCCTTATTCAGGCAAGTCATCTTTGCACCTACTAAGTCTCAGCCTTCCTTTGCGATATACAACACAGTATCTACAGTCAAAGCCCAATTCTTTTGGTACCTTTTACAGAACCATTAAATATGAGTGACTTTAGAAAAATTACCAATAATTTCTCTGAGCTTCAGTCAGGTTCTTTGAATGTGAATGCCTCTTTGAATGTGAATGCAAATATTGGTGTGTGCAGTAACACCTCCCCCAGCCCTCAGCCAGAACTCGATCGGTGTCAACCCACAGGAGAGACGGCACAGGCACAGGGACGAGGAGATAACAGCAGCCCTGAGAGCCATACCTGCCTGGTACAGGGCTAAACACACCAAACAGGAAAAGATTCCTATTTCATATTATCTTTGCTGTTCAGTTATGTGAGCCTAATTCACCACTACCAACATGGTAAGTATCTCAACACTACAGCCAAAGCATTGGTGCTGAGGAGGGGGAGACCAGAATACCCTTTTTATTTCTCTGTGTCACAAATACTTTGACAATTGTTCCATCTCCTGGAGCAGGCATCGTTATACCTGTCTACATTACAGCAAAAAGAGGGAGGAAAGAATAGAAGCTTTGAGGCTGTGTCTACCTTCCCCTCACTGAATGCAGAAGCTGAGAAGGGATGGAGTTACAGAGTCTGATGTCAACTGCATCGAGTCAATAGAGTCTATCCATTCCTATAGAGTATCAGTGGAACAACAAGAACTTTCCCAGTGACATTTAATGATCTCTGATATTTACAGCACACAAGTATGCCTAGCAGCTAGTTGCCTTATCTGTTCTTATTACAAATCTGACAAAAGGTGCTTAAAAATAATTGAATAACAGCAAACCAAATAATAATAATCTCCCACTCTACCAGCATTACAGAACTGATTTTAAAGAGAGTTCATGCCTATTCAGGATGCTCATTACAGCTCAATATTCTGTTTAAAAGGCTGAGTAGTTGTTCTGATATCCATGTTTTTCCTCTGACTGCTCTGAAATTTGGAGTGTCTGAAATTCTGGTGTATAGTAGCATACAGATAAGGAAGAACTAGAAGTGCACCACACATAGGTGTCCCAGTTCCCTATATGGTGACCATCGCACTGGTGTCTCTGCTCCCCTGTGTAAGTGGGGACCTATGGTCCTTTGCAGACAACCTTTCACTTCCCTTCTCACCCCATCTTACAGTTACTGCAACCACCACCTAATGAAACAGCCACATTTCTGAACACAGGCATAGTCTGTCTCCTCGGTGGCTCTGCTGGCAGCTATGCACTCCTGTCTTTCATAGTACGACTGTGCTGAAGCTGCAGGTGCTATTGCACCCCTTCCCCAAAGCTGATCTTGCCAAAAAGCAAAACTTTGGGAAGCCAAGGAGTGCAAGGGTACGGCAAATGCTCACCACCCTATGGAAGCAATGCTCCAGTGTAATACTGATAAACATACCCTCACGCTGCCTTTGAACGGGCACCATCTACCCTAGATGCTCAGCTTGTTTCCCCAGCTCTGCCTCTTTGCAACTCCACCAGCTTCCACACGTACTTTTCCTCACTCATCATTACACAGAACCATTTTGCTGCTCTTTAGGTGATGGCAAAGCCCCCAGATATTTTTCTTCGCTAATACACACCTAGGAGATCTCTCAGCTTGCAGAAGGGCTTCTTCCCTTTGGTCCCACATGGCATGTGAGCTGGAGGGACTCAGTCCCTGCTTCAGACCTGCCAGCCCATCCAGACAGCGGCATGTCACAGCTATGCTTCTGCACACCCAGCAAAGTAATCCTTCAGCACTCAGTGTAGCTTCCCTTTATACACTACAGTAACATGACAATTGAATTAAAAATAAAATTTCTATTTCATTTTGTTTAGAAATTACACTTCAAAATAAAATGCAAATATTTGTTTCAGTTTGCTTTGCAATATATCCTGGGGGAAAATTTTCAGCTGGAAAGAAAATGTAAGAGACATTTTAGAGAAGGAAAAAAAAATTGTTTTCCAACTAGAACTACTTACAGAATATCTCCTTTCAATTAGCTGCTGGGTTTCAACTGCCCAAATCAAGAACAAGAGGAAATAATTTATCTCTGACATGGGCATAGTCTTAAGTGAGAAAGTACCTTGACTAAACAGATGGTGATCTTTGATTAGGGAGAAAGCATTTGCAAAATTTCAATAAGAAACAAATTAGTCATCATGGCTAGAAGGATTAAGAGCCAGTATTAGGTGAAAACAGTCAGATGTACACCATTACAAAAGTTGCTTAAGTCAATAAAGGAACCCACTCCACAGCCACAGCAAGATGTTCCATTTCAAGGTTACGAGGGCTATTTTCTTCTTCCTGAAGTAACCATAGTAGCATCACAATGAACTAGACACAGTGTGAGCCAAGAGGTTGTTTTCTTTCTGCCTTTGCAGAAATTTTGCTGTGTTTTGTTTCCTCAAGTGCAGAATTAAACCACACTCAGGACAAAGGCTTGATTCCTAGCTTACAGGGACCATTTCACAGTTGTCCTGTTTTTCTTACTTGCTTACGATTCCCAAAGAATCTCCAGATATTTTTAGTGAAATGAAATAACATTGAGGAATCATGAATCTCCACAACATATTACATGAACTGTGTTACATATGGCACAAAGTTAAGCTGTAATGTCAGAGGACAGGGCCCCACACATATACATACATAAAGCTACTTAAAATTGTTGTTATAAAAACTATTTAAAATCTCTCGATGTCAAGAGGTTTGGCACGTGTGCTAGTTTTGGCTGGGATAGAGTTAAGTTTCTTCATAGTAGCTAGTATGGGGCTCTGTTTTGGATTTGTGCTGGAAACAGTGTTGATAACACAGGGATGGTTTTGTTCCTGCTGAGCAGCGCTTACACAGAGCCAAGGCCTTTTCTGCTCCTCACCCCACCCCACCAGTGAGTAGCTGGGGGTGCACAAGGACTTGGGAGGGGACACAGCCGGGACAGCTGACCCCAGTGCCCAAAGGGATATTCCATATTATATGACGTCATGCTCAGCGTATAAAGCTGGGGGAAGAAGGAGGAAGGCGGGGACGTATAGAGTGATGGCATTTGTCTTCCCAAGTAACCGTTACGCGTGACAGAGCCCTGCTTTCCTGGAGATGGCTGAACCCCTGTCTGCCCATGGGAAGCGGGGAATGAATTCCTTGCTTTGCTTTACCTATTAAATTGTCTGTATCTCAACAACGGAGTTTTCTCACTTTTACTCTTCCCACTCAGGGGGAGTGAGTGAGCGGCTGTGAGGGGCTTAGTTGCCGGCTGGAGTTAAACCATGACAGCACGTGAGTAAAACTTTTACGCAATGGCTAGGAACATATTGTTTAAGTTTTTATACACACATACACACACATATATATAAAAAAGAATATATATAAAAGCAGCTCATAAAAACTTTAAGTTCTGTCATCTTTTTCTCTTACCACAACACATCTAAATCTGCATAGAAAAATTAATTTATAAAAGCAAACCCCAGTGTGCATTTGCTTCATACTGACATAAAGGAGAGAATACATCTGGGGTAATTACTTATTCGGTACCTCTGGAAGTCCAGCTTACTCCAGGTGCGTCCTATCTTCTGAAAGAAGGCATTTTTATTTGGAATAGCCAGGAAACCTATGGGAGAGACAAATGAAGCACCTTCAGGACAGCTGAAGACGGCATGTGCAACCATAACTGTCATACGATGGTGCAATCATCTAAAAAAACCTTTGAAAACGTGATAGTTACTTTAAATAGAAGAGAGATAGAGGCGAGTGGAGTGAGAGGGAAGCATTTCAAATTGGGCTTTAACTAGAACCAAGTGCACACCTGAAAAACAAGGAACCTTTCTACTGTATTTTATAAGAGTTCATTGCTTTCAGCACAGTTTTCTATATGAAATACTGTAGGAGGGACAATATACCTATAAATCCTGCTGCCAGGCAGCGCCTGCGAGGGCTGGGCTGCCTGCGCGTGAGATCTGCCGTGCAAATTGTGTGCCATCTGCTCTGGTGTGGAAGAAAGCTGGACAAGTTCATTATTAACACTCACTATTTACACTGTCACTGTACAGCTTCTGTGAGATGTTAATTTGAAACAAAGTAAAGAAAACTTTTTTTGTTTCAAATGAAAACTGCTTTAGAGATTATATTTTAGCTTAGGAATAGTATTATAACCCCTCGAGGATCTTGGAGAGGTGTGTGTATTAACTTGCTAAGGACCTGCTGCAGCACTGAGGAGATTAGTAACACATGACTCCTGCTACAATTTGCACCCAGAAAGATAGGAAAGAAATCTTCTTGACTTTGAAAGGATTATTTTGGTTGTTTACCGAGTGCTGTCCTTTTTGGTCTTAAATTGTAGATGAAAGTGGAAACCAGAAGTGCCCACTTCCTATTGCAACATGCGACGGAAATGAGAGGAGCAGCTTTAGCAGCTTTGCTGGGGGTTTTGGAATGGGAAAAAGAGGTCGTACGTTATCACTCTGACTTCAGCCACATAAAACAATATCATAGCTTTTTGCAGTTATGCCAAAATTCAGGTTTTGGCAGGTTATATGGGTTAATATACCCTCTAGCAGTGTGCCGGTCCAAAGGACAAAACTGGTAAACATAGCGGAGCAGAACTGGACCCACTGATACCTGACAAAACAAGTTTCCACCAGAATAAGAGAAAGCCTCTAAACCCACTTTCCCCCACTTTTTGTGATATATGGGTTTGTGTATATGTGAGCAAAAGGGGATCCTGTAATTTTCAGGATACTCTTCATGTCGAGAAATCCCCATTTTGCATAACTGGAGGAGATGTTGAAAGCCAAGACATGTAATGACATCAGTGATTGGAGACTAGAGCCGTTAAAAGGCAGTAAGTTCTGCCTAATTTCCTACAACACTGATGGCGTGCACTGGGTGGCATGTAACATAGGTGGTCAGCTCAGCATGTTTATTCAGGATCACTGGGACACAGAAGACACTAATTAAGCTGCAGGGAAGAAGAGGTGCCAGCTCATCAGGCAGGTCAGCAGGTCTGATTCACCCAAGCACCAATTCCTGTCCCCGCAAGTGGTTCTCAGGAAAACTGAGACCTCAAAGTAGCGCTGCATAAAATCACAGAGGGTGGGTGTGCTTTCGCATCTTGAATTCAAGCTGCTAAACTGGTCGGTGCATCTGGCAGCTAGTTGCCTTATCTCAGGACATACCCATGGAGCTACCTGGGGGTGAGGGGTCATCCTTCACACATTGGCGGGTGTTACAGAGAGGTGGGAAGGCTGAGCCACCTCTCTCTATGCAAGTATTTCGCTTCTGATTTCCAAGGATTTGTCAGAGTCAGAGGAATCTTTAACTTCACTCATGACTTCATTGAAGCAGGTTTTAATATGAAGGAAAAATATGAATCCAGATTTTTTCAGGAAAAAATTTTGGGGAGATTTCAGGGCAGGGCATTTTGAATAGATTCAACTTAAAATTTCTTATTTCACCCTTCTTCGAAATACTTATTTTTTGTTATTACACAAAGAACAACATAATTACTTATGAAGTACAAGTGAGACAAAATGTTTTGATTTGAAATATCAGCTGGAAACAAATTTATTCTTCCAAAATCTCAGGGAAAAAAAATATCAAAGTTTTTGTTCTGTTGATACATGAGCAAGAATACAGTGACAGAAAATCCAGCACCCAAAGATGAATGTTCGGTGAATGGAAGCAGCCACAGGATTAATAGTTTCCTACTTCTTTCTATGCTAAAGAAGCCAGAGGATTTGGGGCATAATACTTGGGATTCATTTGCATTCCCTACTTCCAAGAAGAATTGCTGACAGCTACAGAATAACATGATTTTTAATATCTCCACCTTTAGTACAGTGCCTGCATTTGTAAAACTTTTTACTTGTGAATACAAATAATGTTTATAAATCCTTTTTTCTTCTGTAAATGTCATGACAAGCCTGATCTAGAAATCAGGGGTAAAGCAGAGGATGGACACTTGAGTGATGGGAAAACTTAGTGCCCTGCATTTGAAGCCTTTTGTCTCTGTAAGTGCTTTGCAGCAAGGAAATACATGCTTGGCTCAGCCTCAGAGATGAGAAGCAGCCGTTGTTCACACAACTCATAGAAACACAGCTAATGTATCTAGAAGTGATCATTTCAGTAATAATAGCAAATCTTTTTCTAATATTCTTGTAGTAATAGTATTCCCTTTTTTTTCTATTCAGCTAATTGCCCACAGTCACTATCTCAGTCTCTAACTATATTACACAATCTAAGTAAAATTATCTTAATAACGCATAAAGTAAGTGCTCCATTACGGCACTCTTTCAGAACGCACAAAACAAAATCCAGTAGAAGACAAAAACCCATCACAGCTCCCAGCTGCCAACAGCTCACAGTTAAACTTCCCCAGATCAGCTAGGGGAGCGCTGAAATTTAACATGTGGGTTTTATTTCTATCAGGTCAAGGCTGACTTATAAAAATATTTCTGCATTTATAAACATCTCTCTCTGGACTGGTAATACTACCGTGCCATTAACCGAGGATAGCGTGGCAAAGATAAAAGACACCGCTGAGGCTGCGCCCGCGCAGTGCCACGTTTCTCCGTACAGAGAGCCCAGACAGCTCTGCGCAGACCCGTACCTCCACAGAGAGCTCCGCAGCACCACAGAGACATCCCAGTTTGCCTCCCAGGAATGGTATAACCACAGCAGCGGGAGCCTGTGCCCAAGCTAATCTCTGCTGCCGAGTACCTCGTTTTTCAACAGCACACAAAGCGCCTGGTGGAAACGCATCAATCCCTGCTTTCAAAAGGCAAAGATACCTGCATACTGCTGTCCTCCTTTGAATAAACAGCGGGCTTTGACTCTGCTCTGAACCGGCAGCCTGCTATCAACTAAAGGAATATCAACTAAAGCTCGCACAGTGCGAGAGATGAAGTTTACTGTGTACGTGGGAACTAGGCATTTTACATTCGTTCATAGGTGATTTGTAATTGTCCAATTTAGCAATCAGTAGATGTTTGGAAATAACTTGGGTGTTTTATTGACTTGCTGATGTGTATGGTAATGTAAACCTGATGCTGGCATTAGTTTGCATTCCTTGATTCACTGGGAGCTGCATCGGCACCTTGCAGTGAAGCCCCAGGAAGGGAAGAATATAAAGGTGCCCTGCAGTGGTCAGGAGCCTTATGGGGTTTCTGGCCCACCTTGGTCATCCCCTTCCCCTGGTTCCACATAGGAAAAGAGCCTCTTCTGTTCTCATCTTGGCACAGTTCCTTTCATCTTCAGGCTAATTTAGCTGGGCTGGTCACCAGCTCTCCAGGGGAGTGAAAGCACGCTGGCACCCAATTGCACAGAGGGTCAGGTAGTTTGGGTTGTACAATGTCTCGGAGCAGCCAACAGAGAGAAATGAAGGGCTGTAGCTATCTTGTGCCCCCGTCCCTCCTGTTCTCTGCAAGTGAACAAGCTCTTAGAAAGCAATTGTAGGTAGTGTTGTGAAAGCTGCATACCCTGACATCATGTTTTCCTAAGACAGCCAGTCTTAGATAGATACGCTACCCACATAAAAAGAAAGCGACCTCAACTAAAGATGGACAGAGCTTTTCCTAGGGGCAAGTTATCCTACTGCTTTGCTCTGCAAGGTTGTTTTTTTTTCTTTTTTTAACTTTCCTTTGAAGCATCAGCGTGGCTACTATTGGGGAAAGATCCAGTTCTAGATGGACCAAAGGCAGTCCCCTTTCTACCTAAGAACTACATCATACCCTTAGATTATTATCTTCTCAATGTCATTCTCCACACAGACTTGTTAGCAGACCAGGGAGAGAATGTCATGTCCGCAAAACTCATGAATGACCAAACAGCCATGTGCTGTCAGACACAACCCTGAGTGCAGCCTAGTTAACCCATCTCAGATGAGGAATCAAACAACAGAGATCTTGGTAGAAAACTCTTTGTCTTTCTTGGACTGATCCATTATTGTAACATAAAATTGTTCACAGTAAAAATGTCCAGCCATGAGGCTTGCAGGTGGTGATTGCAAAAGAGCAGACCTACAAAGCCCTACTTTCGGTGCCACTCTTGTCAAAAGATTTAAAGAATCTTTCCCATCATATTGGTTTGCAGTGTCTTTCAGTACTGCTTGGGAGCAGGGGGAAATTAGTCCTGCTTCTGCATTTCTAAGGAAAAGATTTGGTGCCTGAAAATTTTGCTATAATATTCAAATATTTTCCACAAACATATTTGGATGTTTTTTACCTAAAATTGTACACTTTTTTTCCTTAAAAGGCTTGCTTTAATGATGCACACCTATTCTCTTAACCAATGCTAATACTTCCTCACCTCACAATTCATAGGAGTACTATGGTGATTAATGAGTGTCTCTGAACTGGAAAGTGCTATCTGAGTGCTAATTATTATCCACATATACACATGCTGCTGGTGCTTTCAAGGGCAGAGCATTCACATACCATGGTAATGGGAAAGCTTAGAAAAACATATTGATACCTAGGAGTTTTATCCACTACAGAAATGTATAAAGGAAGAATAAATTAAAAGTTAGATGTTTCAATTCATTATTGCGCATTCTAGTGAACTGCTCTCCATCTGTTTAATAAGTTCAGGGCAGCTGAAAATGGAGTTTAGATTGGAAGCTGCTTGTAACCTGATCTTCTTGCACTCTCAGTAATACTAATAAGAATTATAAAAATATGTTATTGCCCATTGTGAGGAGCACAGTTAAAGTATGTGACCGCAAATCCAAAGTGTAAGTTGAAGGCTATGGATTTGTCCAAATTCTGCCTCCCAGATGCTGGGGCTCTGCATGGATGAATCCAAAGCTCCCACATACAGCACCCCTCTCCCTCACATGCCTGAGGGAAGTATTGCCTGAACAAGGTTAGCTGATGGTCCACTAAGGTTTTTTATAGGTTTTTCTGTCTCATCCATCTTTAAAATGATGTGATTTGAGTGTAAATGATACTTTCAAATGTTTCCTTAATGAAGATACTTCGTTCACATTTATCAGTCAGTGCTAACTGCTTTCGGAGTTCCTCTGCTCCTGTAACCCAACCACCAGCCTGGGAGGGCTCAAGAAGCACATACTCAGCATGTACAAAACAGCCGTTCCCATTCACCAGGTTTGCTCTCCTAGGACACGTTAATTAAAGTCAACTGATTGAAAAAATAATTACAGGAGAAAAGGGAGGGGATAAGCCTAGACCCATAATTTAAAGATCTCTGAAGTTTGTGTTTTGTTGAGAGGTAATAATTTTATTGAAAGGAAAAGAGGTTCTCTCTCTCTTTCCTTCTTGGACTCCCTCTATATTCACTTCTTGCAAAGGCGTGTAATGGCAACAGGCCATAAGCAGCAGTCTTTCTTTAGAGTTATGCAAATACATGCGGCCTTTTCTTCTTCTTTCAATATACACTTTCATCTAACTTTCGTTACTGATGCATCTTGAGGTGTCCCAAAGACACTGTAGTATCTAACCTAAAAGGTATGTGATCGTGAACACAGTTGTCCTATAGCATGTGGAATAATGTAAACATTAGAACTGTTAAAAACTGCTTCTGTAGCATTTTTCACACTAATTAAAAACTGGCTAGGGATCTTCTTTCTTGATGTTGCCTCTACTTCAAACAAAAACATTTCCACAAATCAAAACCAGGGAAAACAGTTTAGCATTTTAAGCTAATAATAATTGTTTTAGAAACCATATTTGCTCAAGGGTGTAATTCAAATGACCTTAAAACGCAGCGTTAAGCAAATATAAACCCCTTGTTATTTGGGAGTGGACGTTTTTAAGCTGCTGTCTCTCAAATTATGATCATGCGTTTCTTGCCAGCTTGCTCTATCCCCCCAGCTGCCGGGGCAGTCCCAGCAGAGAAGGGCAGTGCTGCTGATGCCAGCTGAGGGGCTGGGGGACCCTTCCACTCCCTGCTCTGTCACAGCCTTTCTCTACAATCTCGGGCACAGGCACTTGCCTCGCGCCTGTCCTGTTAATTGGGTAGAAGCATCCTCCTCCCCATGGATGCAGAGAGTGTAAAGAGGTTACAAAAAGGGAAATGTTTCTATTAGGTAATCAAATACAATTCTTAGAAAACTCTGACTGGACAGTTTTACAAAATGATGGTGTGATTTTGGTGTTGTACCAGCCTTTCCACAGGTGGATTGGTTTGAAGTACCCATTTATCCAAACAACTATGTAGCGCAAATTCTGTAGTGAACCAGAGAGAGGTTCACGTTCCCTAATTTTTGCTTGTAACAGCAGTGTTTGGAACTGTAACACAGTTGCTTTGAAGCTAATCCTCCTTCCCTAATCTGACTCCCCTAGGGCTTTAGAGTTAGTATTTGACTCTTAAATATATATATATAAAAAATAAATACATGTGCAAAAAGTCCATCCATACTGCATACACATGCACACAACAGGCACAGATGGACCATCACAAGGACCCATAAGGATTTTGCTTTGCTAGTGCTGAAAAACTTACGGACATTTTCTTTTAGTTTTACTTTCAAAGGGGTGAGAAAGATTTAAGGAGAAAAAAATAATAAAAATACAGAGTTAATATCTGCCATAATTTTAACAGAATATGAAGCTGAATTTGCCTATGTATAGAGAGAACTTGGCACTCTGCATTCATTTAAGATAGAAGCATCCACCACTGTTCCTGGCCCGGAACTCCAGCTGCTTTACACACTGAATAAACACAGTTGCCATTAAATAACCTTATCAATCAGAATCACAGAAATTACTTCATCAGGACTGCACAACTAGTGTTGTTCTTTGGTGCATTTTAGAAATTTAGAATACCATTACACTGCAGAAAACTAAAAACCTGCTATGGAAACCATAAAAAGCAAACAAGTCGCTCCTGACACCAAACATTCCAGGCACACTGAGAACAAATCTTTAAAGACTTTTCCTGGCATAACTACTTTGAATCGTCATCCTTCCACAACCCATCCTCTCTGCACACCAATGTTACACACTCTTTGTGTACTTAAAACTTCCTTGTAAACAAAGACCACTTTCAAAAACCTTCCTTAGACCAAGTCACATTTACAATTAGAAATACCAGAAAAGCAAAGTGATCACCACCCCTGCGACCTGTTGCCTATCTCCAATCTGAGCCCTTGTGTTCAATAATTTGCTAGTTACATTTTTGGGAATCAGTTCCACTGCCTGTGCTCTAATGCACCTTCCTTTGTGTTACCGAAAAATGCAGGACCAGCACAGTTGTGTGGCAAAAGCATTTATTTTAATTAAGAAAGCCATGTGGCACCACTAATGGTTTTCCTTTCTGGTTCCCATTCTTTCATTTGTTCACTTCTTAGTACCTGACCAGAACTGGACATTGGTTCCAGCAGGACTATTCGTGGGCTTAAAGTGAAGTATTTGCCTTAGGGCTGTGCTCAGTGAGGAGTTTTGAATGACACACAACATGCTCATCTGGGATCAGGGCTGCTGCTGCTCCACGGGGACAGCACATAACGGCGAGGGTTAGGGCGAGCAGCGAGAATTTGCAGAACCGAGCCCAGAAATTTGCTGGGAGTTCCCAGGGGAGGAGAGGCAGCAGTACCCGTCGCTCCTGCAGGATAGCCCACTAGCTCCCCACACTCTCTTTTCTCATGTTTTCTGCAAGCCTGTAAAAGGAGGTCCAAGCACCATGACTGGTATTTTCCCTTGGAAATCAATACACCTGCAGAGCTTTTTCAAGGGGTGGCATGGTGACCTGTGGTGCACCGTTGTAGTTCAACTGTTTTTATTGAGGGTGAAGCAGTCAGCTACCAGTTGTTCATCCTTCTCCTCATGTTTGACATGCAAGGTGCAGCTCCTGTGATCGTTTCTCCCACATTATCTCATTTTACGGTTTTCATATTGTCTAACCAGTGAAAAATAAAAAGTTGCTCATACTTCACTTGAAGCAAGCAAACCATTAAGAGGGGTTTCTGTGCAAATTGTAGCCATGGCATAACCAATTTTCCCAAACTGCACTTTAAACAATATTCTACATAGTCTTCTCAACATGTTAAAAACAGTGACATATAATTAAAGACAAACTGATGGGGCAGAAATTGACTGAATGACTGCAATTAACTGTACCAAAGAAATACTACAGAAATCAGTTATTTGGTCTAAACAATGACTTAAACCTACTAATCTGCATTGAAAAACTAAATACTCTATACGTTAAGCTTTGGCCGTTTGGTTTTTTACCTCTTGTAGACGCATTACGCCAGACTTCCAGATGAGAGGACGAGACTATGAGTGAAGAGTGTCCTGGAGATTGTGTGCAGTTCTTTTCCTGGGTCAGAACCAGACTGATCTGAGAACAATAATTATGAGGCTGACATGTATGTTCTCCTTCATTTTGCTGTTTGGAGCAGCTGGGCTCGTTGTCTTCATTCACCTGCAGGATCCAGAAGAAATAGTTCATCAGCAGACACCAGGTTAGCATTCCTATTTCTATTTGACTCACTTGCTCTTTCATGTTCAGCATTTTGTACTTATACCCTTAACATATTTTACATATTTCACAGTGGTTGCCTCAATAAAGGTATGTATTTGCTTGAATGAAGGCTATTTTAAAATTAATCAACAATTTCTTTAAAAAAAAAATTAAAAAAAGAGGAACTGTTAAAAAACAGATCCAAGAACCAATTAACTGATTACGCAGGGGTCTTTGCCAAGGTGCACAGGGTCCAGCTGGATGGCGTTAATTTTCGACCAAAGTTGAGACCAACTTCTGCTACCAGCTATGCCAGTATAAATATGAAAATGAGAAATTTTGCCAAAAGTTCATTTCCTGCAAATACGTGCTTCTGAATCCCCTTTGCCTGTTTATGGTATTCAATGTATCATGGAGATGCAAAATAAGAGATGGATGAGTCATGCAATATTCATAAAATACTTTGGGATGCAGTCCTTTAATGTGCTTAACTTCCATTAAACGTTTCATAACTTCCATTCATACGCACACCATCTTCCTGTGCTACTAACTTTAAACTCTGAAGAGCCACAAAGACCTCATCAATGTGAGAACTAGAAAACTGCGGGCTGAAATAGTGGTTTCCTTTTGAATGAGGGGCATGCCAGAAGTATGAAAAAGCATGAGATCTCTTGATTTACTTACAGTTGCTTTCTCTTTGACTAAGGCTGTAATGAAGGCTGGTTTTGAGCCTAGACAAATGCCAGTGCAGTTACTCCAGCTAATAATGATGCCCCTGTGCGCTGAGGTTTGGTCACTGTGTTTGCTCTTATATGCACTGAAATTCTCCTTTGACTAAATACGTGCTTTATGAGAAGTCTATTTGATTGACATCTTCATTGTACAGTGAATACGATTGTGTATACTTTCAAGTATTACTAACATTTTTAAAGGCACTGAACTCTAACACAGAGAACTCTTAAATAATTAAGTGCTAATTTCTGTGTCCAGGTTTATTAAGTGCTTACTTCCATGTCACTAAACAATCTATACTTTAATATGTTTATTATTTAGTCCAACTGTACACCAATTTTGAAAGCAGCCACTCAGCTGAAACTATAGAAATAATGAATCATCACTGTTGTGCAACACAGAGAATTAACCAGCCCCTTCAGTGCTTTTGCAATTTATTTTTGTATCCTTAGCTGCAAAAGAGCTTACAGATTAAAACTGGTGGTACTGGCCACGTTCAACTGAACTGGGCCAGTAGATTGAGGGTGAGGGGAAAGACATATAGACAGTAAATGCAGGCAGTACACTAATGCATCTAGGAATGTATAACTTCACATTGAAAAGTTAATTCTTTGCTCCTGAAAGAGAAGGAATTTCTAGTGGTGTCTCAAAAAATGTACAATTTCTTCTCCATTTTTTCATTATTGGTCCCCCATCTTGACCTGTCATACGTCTGTTCTCTCTGCCACAAACCTCCTGAACACCGACTGCTGATTGTAGTACACTGTGAAATGATTTTTGAAACGGATATAACTGTAGAAGGTGATACCCACGCACATTTAAATAAAAGCAAGTTTGAAAAGAGCTCCTGCCCCCAACAGGGAAACTCACTCTGTAACATACTCGATTGCCATGGGCAGAGTTCTGCTCAGCTAAAACATGAACATCCCAACGATGCTGTTGCTGCCAAAGGTGTATAATCAATTGCTCAGTTCTCACATTCAATGACTATTTATATTAATAGGAACTAGACTGTACCCTTGAGTAAAAGGTGCTCAACACAATTACTCTTATTTCTGTTTGGCTGATTTTCACGTGTGTTAAGTGCTTTCAGCTCCCAGTGCTTTCCAGTTTCCCAGCTCAGAAGCTCCTCACATCCCCTGCTTCTGAAAACGATACCAGTTGTCACTAAAAGATATTAGGCAGCTTAAAGGACGCAGGAAAAAATATCCATTCATTTCATTAAAAAGAGTGGTAGGCATATTTCATCTCTAGACAGTCTCCTGTGAAAATCTGTCAAGAGACATTTCTGGTGTGCTGAGAAGGATCCTTCCCTTCCCCTGTTCAGAGTGCTTCTCCTTGAAAAGGCCAGTTTCTAATGGAGATCGAATATTGCTATCATTTGCTTGTCTGATTGCTCCCTCAATAGAATTGAACAACTGCATGTGTCATTAAGCTACTTAGGACAACAGATTCTGCATGGTAAAATCGTATTGGATTAGCCTTTGCTTTTGTATTTCCCATGTAGTTACTACATAGTAAAACGTATTTGCCAGACACTGGAGTCTCATCAGAAAAGCTGGAGAAAAGTCGGTAACATTTATTCTTGCACTGAAAAGCAGTGTAGGAGAATTTTGCATTGTCCAAAAGGACGTTTTTCACTGTTAGTACATTCAGTCATCTTTAATTTAAGACACTACAACTTATGAAACAAGATTAATAAAAATACTTTGGTACTTTAGTTTTATCTGTCTGTTCCAGAAATTGTTCTTGATTGTTTTAGTCCTAGCAAGCACGATGGTGAGACCTTGATGTACTACTTAAACCAGTATAAAACCCACAGTCATAAAACTTTAAGTAATGCTTACGTTACTTTCACTGAGCAAAGTACTCCTGACAGTAGCTGTTTGTGTTGATTTGTTACTATTCATTTATTCTTTCCCTGTGCTTCACATTGCTACCTAATTGTGATGCTGTACTGAGAAAGCAATATCAGAGTAATTTTCCACAACATTAGTTACAATTTTCTTCTGATCTTTCGAGTGAAACAATCCCATCCTGTTGGCTTCTGTGAGCATATAAACCTTGATTACATTTATCTGCTGGAAACCAATGCTTACAAAGTATATGTGCTGGGATGGCGGGTGTAGAGCCTTTTTTGCTGATTGACAAACATGCTGTCTGTGTAGTTTTATTTATATAATGCACATCACTCTGAGCAGATATATTTAAGACAGACAGCCATTTAGGGTGGGCAAAAGAGATTTCCCAAGCCAATATATTAAATTCAGTAGATAGTCCTGTGGTCATTAAAGAGACAATAACTTCACTTACGACAGTCGTTTACTCGGACTCTACGAAGAGTGCTATTACTACGGAGAATGCAGGATAAAGCAGGGCTGTGGGTTGAGAAGTGGTATGAACAATAGTCATACACCAAACAGAAACGTAATGCTCTTCTAATAATTCTCCCTGTATAATTATAGAAAACTCAGCTCTGCAGTAATCATGCCATTATTAAACAGACACAGTAAAGGATTTGTTTTGGGTAACTCAAGCACATTTGCACATGGTGCACAAGAAAAATTTAACACAAACATCCTCATCCTAATGCTAATGACTCCCAAGTGTATAAAATCTCCTGTCTGTGATAGGATATTAAACATGCAAAAACTTTACAGTAATGAAATGTGCAGCCACCCCACCGCCGCGTTTGTCCCAGAACCACAGAAGCAGCTGGGAAGAGGCCTGTCCAGCCCTGTGGTTAGCAGGGGGCTTCCTCAGCATAATGGCCTTCTCTCTCAGGATTTACAGTGGAAGAGTCAATAGGGCTAACGAGCACCTTCACAGCCTTGGCCAGGGCTCGGCCAGGGCCACTGCAGTTTATGAGATCACTGACAGCACAGAGAACTCGGATTTGTGGGAGCTGCATTGAGGTGGTTCAAGAGAGAGCAACTTGGACGAACAACATCAGCAAGTGAGAGAAAGGTCTAGAGGATGCAAGCCATCCCAACAGCTCTCAGGTGGATTTCAAACACCTGCACAAACTTCTGAGCTGTAGACCAGCCAGTCCCTGGGCTGGAGACAGGACTGTGGTCACGAATAGCAGGACCACTGCTTCCGAGTTGCACCAGGGACACAGTAACTACAGATGTACTACAGTATCTATAGCTGTACTTAAGACCATGTGCTTTATGGACTTTAATCAGAAGAGAAGGGATATTCTAAAATGGTATCTACTTTTCTAATAGGAGATTTTACCAAATAAAAACCAGTGGAAGTATTAATATTTCTATACACCTATATTCACGTAGCAAATTTCTCTCGGTATGGTGAATGAACCCACGGGAAAAAAAATATTGGGTTTTTGCCATATGGTTACTGAATTCACAAACGTGTAAGAGTTTTCAGTTAGAACTTTTAAGATAAGCATATATGGACACACATTCCTCTGGGAGCTGGTAAAAGGTGGAAAATACATCTCAAAGGATGCATGTTGTGAAAGCTCCAGAAGAGTGAAAACAGGGAGTAGAATGGAAATAGCTTTCTACTCTGACTACACCAGAATTTCAAAGTCAAGTACAAATATAACCAAGCCTGAAACTCATCTGACTGAGATTCTGCAGTGATTGCTGTCCTTACCTCATCTACCAGTTCCTACCATAATACCGTCATCTTCATTTTCTGCTTTCCTAAGGGTGTGATGGGGAGGAGGGGAAGGAAGGAGAGGCGGCAGTCTGAAGGGCTGGCATGCGAACGCTACTGCAAACCTGACGGCACAAGGGAGCCACAGGGCAGAAATCTCACTGTATATTGCAGAAGCCTTAGAGCAAATGTTAGTATTATAGCTATACTGAAATTTTCTTAATTACTTATTCAGAGCACAAACACCCCGTTACTCACAAATTACAGTCCTATGCACATCTCCATGTTCACTGTACATTTCCATAATACTATCGTAGTGCACAATGTACCGTTTGTTTGTCATACTGGAAACTTTTGATAAATGCAATTGAAAATAAACTAGCATTGATATATAATTTCAGAAGTAATTTTCCTACAATTTGCAACTTACTTCTCTCTATAAACTAGAAGCCATTTAATCTGCTTCTCAACTAACAGCATCATCAGAAATCAGGAACAAAAGAACCTTGTGACTGTAGCAGAGGCGAGCGGGCTTGCTGATAGGCTTTTCAAGTAGCAGCAGCAGCATACTGCTACATGTGTAATGGTAGTTTCCACCAAATCAAGAGTGGAGGAACCTTCTGCAGTCACATCCTCTGAGTCTTCTTTAGCTGAATTTCCCCCAGCAAAGAACTGTCCTTTGTGCAGACTAGTTCCCAATGGTCTGCAGTTATTGGGATGAAAAGAAAAAGATCTATTTCCTTGTCTGCCAAGGCAAGGCACTTATAAGGGAAATGGGGTCTTATGAGTATGATATTCCCTTTTCTGTTGCTTGAAATGGTTATGGTTTAGACTGACTGTGAATGTGAACCTGGTTATTTTTTACATTGGACAGAAGTGCTGATAACGACTTCATCAGTCTGCTGCTACAGGGGGATCAAATGCTGTCCAGCATTTGGTGACAAAGGAAGTCCTATACCACACTCCCAGTGCAATCTTGCTCAAAAGAATGCAGTCTAGTGCTGAAAGCAATCCCTTATAAGCTATTTTATCATGAATAATATACAGAGATTGTCTCCTACAAGACTTTTTCCCTGCTTTCCTGACCATGCCATGTCCTTGGCAGTCGTATGAAAAATGCAGCATTTATTTATGACATGGTATTGAGAGAGCACCCCTTTTTTTTTTTTTTTTTTTCTTTTTACAGTTTCTGCTAGCATACTTTAGCAGTTAGAAAGCCAGTACTTTTTCCAGCCTAAAGCCCATTAAAGCAAATACAGCTCTTAAGCTATAGCATCTCAGGCCAGCATTTACAGGACCAGTATTTCCTGTCGACCATCAGCAAGTGCTTCACAGAGTCGGAGCACTTCAGCGTTAGACTGTGGAATTGGGATCCAAAGCTGTTGTGGTTTGTTCCTGTCCTGCCCTACTGCTCATAGATTGTGCTATATTTGGTTAAATCAGGCAATTCACCTGCTAAACGTTTCCATTTCCTATTAATTACGGGGGTTCTCTGCGGGGAATTCAAGGTACCCAAGGACTGCAAGTTCCTACAACAGAAATGCAAGACCAAAGCACATTAACTGTAAGATTAGCACAAAATCTGGCGCATTACTGGCAGCAGTTTTAATTCCACTGCAGTGGTGCACGCACACATCAGATGACTGAACTCTGATCCACTGCCCATTTATTTGATGGCATAACGTCCATGTCACCTAATCCCAAACATATTTAATAGCATCACCAGAGTGATGTAGTACTTAATCATTCACATTGAGCAGCTTCCACTTCCACAAATTTCCCAATCCTTTCTCTTTCTGCGAACATTTCTTCTCACATACTAGTTTTAAAAAAAAAAGGTTTGATATTTCTTTTAAAGCCTGCTTTTAAAAACTGTCAGAGGTTGACACTTCTTTATTTTGTCTGGCAAAATAAAAAGTGACCTGCCATCTCAGAGCTGCATTCGTTTATGGTGCTTGGCAACATATCACAGGCAAAACTCAACAGCACTGTGATATGTCAGAAGACTCTCAGAGTGGCAGCTTTATGAAAGTATATTCCTAGGGAACAAGCCTGGATGCCACTCAGATTCCCTGGAAATTTGCAAACGCATTACAGAAATGTGCAAAAGTTGATCAGCAGACTTTCATTTCACCTCAAAACATTTATTCTAAATATAAGGCTATATTGAATTTTTCATAGAAAATGTGTCAGTACTAGAAAGCCTCCTTCCATATGTCAGCTATCATTCAGTTTGATTTTTAAAACTTGATACCACATTGAGGAGCTTAGGTAAGTTTAAAATACTTTCTGGATTTTCTAAAGTTTGTGCCATTTAAAACATGTTTTATAATATATGTTTCCATTTCTCAAAGTTATTAATGTTCCCCTAAAAGCTTAACCAAAACTTCCTCTCTCCAGCAATATCATCCTTTTTCATTTAGTAAACATTAATTTTCCTTTCATGATTCTAGTGGAGCTTGAAATTAAAGGTGGCTTTCTTCTCTATTATGGCTTGCTTTGTGTATCAGCATCAAAACTGCCAGTTAACTACTGCTTTAGCACCAGTCAAGAGACCATAAAAAGCCAAATAATTGATCTTATATAGGCCCTACACAAAAGCTACTTCTTGTGGACATCTTTATCATTTTCTCCAAATGAATAATCTATCTGTTTTTGAAAGTAAGCGACTGATTTTGGATCTGTCACCACTTGACATACGCAAGGTGATTAATTGATTTAAATCTTCATCTGTACAGACTCTATCCTAGGAGATGCTAGCTCACAGCATCAGAAAAGCACTTCTGTATCAACTAAGTGGCTCGACTGTTAGCTCTGCTCCGATGCCTGAAGTGCTCTGCTGCCTGAGGGTCACAATATTCTGCATCTTGTAAAGTTCAGTCCCATCTTTGTCCCTTTTTGGTCTCAGCCACTTCAGGAAACCTATGTGGTGATTAGAGGGAAAAATGCTCCAGCCAGGCCCTTCCTCCGTGGGCACTTCTGCACATCAGGGCAATTCAGACATGCTCTTTCCCTTTTTTTTCCTCAGAATCACTATCCACTGGCTGTTCATACCTACAGAAATTGAGTCTTTTGGGGCTTCTGTTCCTGCTTTTTAGTTGGAAACCACACTTTTTCTCATAAATCTCTTTGCAGGGACTGGATGTCTGATGTTTTGCTCTTTGTAGCGCATTAGTCAAGAGATCGGTGTTTACAGACTTCAGGTATCCATAAACGATGAAAGCGAAACATGCTGTGCCACCGAGCATGTATGCACATACACAAGGAGAGTTACACAGGCTGGGAGGAAATCAAGGGACACCAAGTCCCTTTATGGCGCAGTGGGAACTGAACAGCCTCAGCAGGGAAAAAAAAGCAGGTTGCAAATGAAATTCCTCATCCTTCAGGAAGGTGCCTGTGTTCCAGCAGTGCCCTGTTCCCCCTCCTCTAACACATTTACCTTTCTCCTTCCATTTGGCATAACGACTGGCAGTGCTGAGCTTTCAGTAACGATGGCACAGATAATGCTTGGGACAAACAAAGGTGTATTTGGCTTTAGAATTATTTTAGGCTTGAATTCACAGGAACCTTTGGATGGCCTGCACCCACTACAGTCAGAGTGGCTACTGTGGAAGCAGGGGAGACACACAAATACTTATTCCTGTGGCCAGCAGGACAGAAAGCATGAGCCTAAACAGAGGAAACTGGTCATTTGCCCAGTGGCTATTTGAGAGGGGTGGGAGGGCAGACTCCTTTCCTCAAGCTGTAGGTAGTGCACAATGGCCAAGATCTTACATACCAGTTTCCAGCTTGCTGCATTTTTTTTTTTCTTGACTTGTTTGACTTGACTTTATTCGTTAATAAAATTCTGCACAGCTTAATACCCATAAGTCAAACCACAGGAGAAATTATAGACAGCAATCACTGCTGCTCTGTGTGAACTGAATGCAGCTTTAATTGGGTCCTCTTAATTGTGCATGCAGCTGCTAGGAAAAACATGACGATGCTTATCTCATACAAGAAAACAAATTCCTCTCACTACTCCATTGTAAACAAATGAAAAGACGTGTATTCAAATAGTCACAAAAGTAAATGTATACATCTGCAGGTAGATAGCACGAATTTTATGCCATAGCAAAGCAATTCTGTACTCATTGCGACTTTAATGTAGTTTTAAACAACTGTAGTTGTTTACATCTAAAGTCATCCTAAAGACTAGTGAGAACTTAAGCAGAGCTGGGATACCACTCACATGCCCAGAACAAACAGCAGCACCTCAGCCACCAAGTTCACTCAGATACTGTTAACAGCCAAGATTAATGGTGGAAAACAATCAACTGATTTTTTCATAAGCTGTTAAATTGAAACCTGCCCCTCCATTCATTTAGCTCAAGAGATATTACCTTGTAAACAGGAGGCATCCTTAAGTCACTACCTAATTAAAATTCCAATTATTCTGCATTTATGAGCTGCTCATTCTCCTGCTATTGAAGGGTATTAAGTTACTTAAGAACGTACAAAGTCAGGTATTGTATAACACCTATATATTGATGATGTATTTAGTGCTGCATGTTAAACCAGCCAAGTCACTACCTGTTCCAGTAGCATATTTCACCAATACCTGCAGAATGGTTTCTGGGATGATTTCTATTTTGTAGGAGAAAACCAAAATGAAGAGACCTTAGCAAACCATTATAACAGCAGTGTTAGGAAAAAGAAGCATGTAAATGGGAGAGAAACAGAAAAAAAAGATGTGTGCAGCACACAAAGAAGAATGGTAGGAAAGGAGATCTAAGAAAGAAAAGTTGAGATAACTTCCTTTTCTGTTCTTCAACATTGGAAATTATTTAATGAAAGGAACTTTGTGAGGTTTTTGTAGAAAAACATCCAGAGACTAGTTCTGCTAGATGCTTTAAACATTTTTAAAAGAAAAATAAAAAAAATGTTATTTAAACCAAAATGTTTAATTAAATTTGAATGTTACAGAGAATTTACTGCAGTTTTATAATTCATGTTAATAGACAATGCGCCTAGAATCAGTATGACTGAAGTTCCCAAGGGTGCTAAAATGAAGACAAGGGAAGTACGAAGGAAAATTAATATTTACTACAGCAAATTTACACTACTTAACAAACTTAGAAAGAACACCTTAAATTTTTAAAACCACTAAATATTCTTAACAAACAATAACAATCTAATTAAATGATACTTCCATATGCAAAGCTTTGAGACATAACGTGTTCTTAACGTCTACACATTTGCACACCATATTTTCCTCTTGCTTGTTTCCAGAGATCAAATTATATATTCAGTATATTCTGATTGTTCTCTGCCTTTTCCTCTAAAGGCACTGACTTCACTTCTTAATTGAGACCCAGTGGAGATAAGTTCACTACAACATAATTTAATGAACTATGGAAGAGTTACCTTTTACTGCATGAAGTATCAAGCTGCATGACAGAGTATCTCCTAGGTGATGTTTCAGCAGATAATAAAGACATCTCCTAAAATAATACCACCCGCACACAAGCACGGCCCTTTCCCCCTCTGAAATTGGACAACACATAAAGCGAGTTAATAAGCCAAGGACACAGTTCCTAAAAGGAGCTCAGTGACACAATTTCCTTCCTCCATGAAATCACAGATTAGAAATAAGAGACCTATAGTACAGACGAGTGAATTTTACTCTTTTCCCCCCCTTCAACTTCAAAGGCTTGATTTACCCTTCACATTAGTCTTGGATGTGCCATCACCACAGTCCCTTCCAAGTGTGAAGATTTTCCTTTTTGCTCTGAATGATCCTGAGCAGATCAGCAGAGGCACTCTCACCACACACAGCTGTCATCTCGGCGCCTCCTGCCTCCTTTACTTCAGGGCTTTGGGGAGAACCTTTGCAGCATCGGCCTTGCTGCATTTTTTGGTTATTTACTTCCATTTTTGGGTAGGGGAAAAACCTCTGACTTTTAAACATTTCACATGACACGGCTGGGGAGCAGGACTGCGGTGCCGGCAGCGTCCCTCTCGGGGACAGAGCAGACAGCACACTGCCAGCCTCCTTCACCACCCTCATCCAACCCCGCTGCTTCCAGCCCCGGCCCTACCTTGAGTGGCAAAGGCAGCCTTCTGTCCCCTTCATCTTTGTATATTTTTGTTGCAATTTAATGTTAATTAGATTTCAGATTCTTCAAATTACGGAGTGTGAGTCAAACTCTGGCTCCTACTGAGTTCAGAAGGATGCGTGTATCAATAGGCATTTTTACAGCATTCACCACTTTGATCACAGCCCTCCCTGCCACCACAAAGAGATAGTCATTTGATGATAATGAAAGATGTTTCACAAAGAACTGCTGAGACAGCATTTCAAGAATTTGGAATATTTTAATATTCATTAATTAATTATTTCTCAGTTTCTGTCCTTTTAGCATCCAACCAGTGATGTTGTAAAAACATCGAAGTGAAGGGCAAATTGTTAACATTCCAAGAGAAACCCTATTTGCTATGAGAGCAGTTCTAATTAGCAAGACAAACCATCTTCTGGTAGTCATTTAGAGGAATCAGAAGCAAACATAGCAACACTGGTCTTGATAGCAGCAAAATATTTACCATCTCCTGTCTCAATGGAGAAGGTGCCCAGAGTTAGAGGCTTACCTTGGGAAAAGGCAATTCTGTTTCCTGGCTTTGACGTTGCTCCCTAAACGAAGCACTCATTAGATCTGTTGCGTGTAGTGACTACATTTGCTTAGCCTAGTTACATGAATCTGTCTCTATTTCTTTTATCTAACAAGCCGAAATGTTCTTTGGCAGGGATTTCACAAAACAAAGATTTCTTGAATGCATAACTACATTTGGGTTGCTGTGTCCACCTTCCCCACAGCTATGGCTCAGCTGTAGGGCACCTGCAGGGGAAATGGGAACCAAGCAGGATTTTTTTTAGACACAGAATGGGACAATCCACAAGTCATTTCTCTGATAATGTTCCTGTCACAAGGAAGAGAAAATTGGTATTGACTAATAAATACAGACTTCACAGTCAAAACAAACTGACTGCTAAACAGCAGATCGCAGTCATGGATAGGAATGACCATTGACTCCTGTTAGGGCTGCTGCCACAGACAAAAACCAGCGTCCCGCCGTGAGCGGCAAAGCGACGTGCTCTGATAGTACCATGGGCAGATAGCATCCAGTTACTGTAATACAGCATGCAGCACAGTGTTCGCATTGCCGTGATGTTTTGCCCTGGGCAGGACCAACTACACCATGACATAAGGCCAGTGAAGGCCTGTCCAGCCAAAGCCAGACCTAATGGCTTGGAGCCACCGGGGGTGTTGGCCAGGTCAGGCAGAAAATGTGTGTGCAAAATACACAGGAACAGTTCTACACTCCATTTTCAAGCTTTGTTATCTCTCCACGCTATTTTAATTTATGGAGCTCAGACGTCCCTTCTCCCTTGCCAGCAGGCCTTAGGTAGTGCCTAACGAGGCCATTGAGGAGAGCTGATTGATTTAGCTGGTTCCTTTTCTCTGCAACAGGTTTAATAATTGCGCAATTCTCTGGGTAAGATCAGATCCTAAAGATCATAGGGGTTTTTATCCCTCAGTGTAGAAGTAGTAATAAAAGCAGACTGTAAGTCTCTCCATCCTCAGTTAGCCACTGTGGTGTCAGTGTCAAATACAACTTGACAAGACAGCCAACACCAGCAGGATTCTCAGAGGCAGTGAAGGCAATATAAGATGTTTCTTTAAATCAGATCTATCGTGTAGGTTATTTATGCTAAGGGGAAAAACCTTTTCTAGTTTTATTCTTTGCATTCCCTGGACTTAACACATTACAGTTTGTTTTTTAAAAAATGAATGCTCAAAAGCTATTGAAACATTCTGCAGTTAGCATGTTACCCAGCGAGGCTGAACCATGACTGCAGTGGGTAAATGCCAAACAGCTCGTGTCACTGGCTGGCCCTGATAAATCAGAGTTTAAAACAAATACCACTCAAGCTTATCTAGTGGTACTGCTGCTTATATTCAATCAATACCCTGGGGCAGTGCCATCTGATAATGCTCCTCACAGTCCAGGGGAAGCTTTCTCACCATTCCCACCAGACAGACAGTGAACACTCTCTATTCTTCAAATAGGTAATATGAAAAGTATGGTTTAAACCAAAAATGATCTTTCTAAATGAATATTATTTGAAATGCAAATTTTGCAAAATTTTATTTCTTGGTGGAAAAAAAAAGAAGAAGAAAGGTTCGAACACATCCCAAAACAGAATGAATCATTCTGGATTAAACAAAATGATCCACACCAAAAGGTAAGCAACATTGCAACAGGGAAAAGGAAAAAAAAAACCTCAATTTATTATTTTCCCAACTTTCTTTTCATTCAGCTACTAATTCAAAGTGTTGACATAGTCTGCTTAAGTGTCATTTCAAAGGAAATCTAATATTTATAAAGTAAACCATCACTCTCATCTAGATGTGGCATTAGATACAAGTTGCTCTCCTGCTGTGTCAAGCTCTCTTCTCTGCTTCCCATGATACATGAGCAATGAGGGCTCTTCTGGGGGCCTACCTCATATGAAGTGAGAGATGGCAAAAACGTGACATACTTTTAGTTAGAGAATTTTATTACGGTAAAGATAATCCCATCCTCGAGCATTCTAGTCCTAAACAAAATAATTACTGCCAAGGAATGTCTTTTTTTTTTTCCCCCTCCATAAAACACGTACACCAAAAACCCAGCCCCAAGCCCAGCAACCATAAAGTATGCGGCAGGATGACCTGCCGACCACTGCCCTGCCGCTGAGGAAGCACCTTCCCACCCACCGGTGCCTATTTTCAAAAGCTGAAAGCAAATTCCTGCATACATGCCTATACGAAAACTAATGAACTCCACCATACAACTTCAAAATGTTTATCCTAAGCTTTATAGAGAAGCTAATAGATTTTTAAGTGCCACACAAGTTTATTGAATTGAAAAGAGTATTAACATGATATGCTAATGAAATCTGCATTTAATAAGATATATCCTTTCAAATTCTCTGTACCTTTCTGTCAACACAGCATATTGCAAAAATGAGACCGCAGTTTAATCTGATATAAAAACAAATGATCCATGTTAACAAGACAATTAAATAACTGTCAGAAACTAAAGAAAAAATTATCAGAAGTTCACCAGATATAAACTGGTTTTGAGTAATGTGAAAGCACAATTACACGGTATGCAAACTGAAAGTTGTTACTGTGATTAGAATAATATGGGTGGTAAATGAGATACCAATTTTAAAACACAATAATTATGAAAAAAGTCTAGCTCAGGTGCTTCAAGAAAGAAAGGAAAACTGCAAATTGCATGCTGTTTATGCTGGTCTTTTTAAAATTACTGGAGAATGCATGACAAGGAAATTAGCATTTGGAAAGGTTATTTGAAGGCAATAAAATTGAAAATTATGACAGCTACTTTTTTTCTGGGGAGGGCAAACAAAACAATACACCATGTATGCTACTTAGAGGTTTGGTAGATACTATTTCCCACAAAACATTACCATGCAGTGGGTACAAACCACAGGAATTACACCTTACACTTAAAATTCAACAGCTTCTGCTAGTAATATTGTATACCTACAGCCTGAGGATGCAATATAGGGATTTCTCCCCAGGAAAACTTTATTCTGGAGGCAATACACAAACAGCCTTGTACAGCTCCCTCACAGGCACATTTGTCAACTTTACTTTTGCAAAAACAGCCCAGATGTTGGATGCTCAGAGACGCTGTGGAGCTGATGTATGAGCACAGCTCTGACATCCCTGATTCTGCCCCTCCACAATCACTTCAGTGCAGTAGCTGTCAACAAGTCAGTGTGGTCTGTGGACCCCTGGAAGTTCACAGATTGCTTTTAAGGTAAACAAAAGGTCCAAAAAAAAAAAAAAAAAGGCAAGAAAAGTAAGCTTACATCTAGCACACCTCAATATAAAGAAGTCCATATGTCCACAGAATAGTTTTAGAGGCTCACAGACTTAATGAAGGTTGAAACTACTGCTTTAAGGGTATAATTACCAGAAATGCATCTAAAGCTACGCATTTGGTTTGAAATGCAAAACAGAAATGATATCTCCAAAAGGAAAGTGAAGTAAAACACAGTCCTTTCTGAGTGTGTAGTATTAGGAGTGCTCCACACCAGATACAAATAACCACACAGCTGAAAAGTTGCATTATCTCACTGGGCCAGCACAGGAGCAGGGTCAGCAGTAAATGTGCCTGCAGTTAATGGCCCTTTTTGCAGCCTCACTCAGCTTCAAGGGGAAAAAAACCCCAGCACTACATTTCTTCAGAAGCCACACAATATTTGTTTTGTATTTATTTGGAGAACTTTTGAGGATGACTCTTCGTGTAGCTCTTCTCTTCCCCTCCCTGTGATTCCCTGTACAGCGTATTCATCACACCAGGAGAGAGCAGTGCTGTGTACAATTCCATGGGGGCCAGACACCGGGAAGCGGCACATAGATACACTCCAGCTGTTCATGGCAACCACACTTAACCCTCCTTGCAAATGTAAATCTTTCAGATCTCTTCTTCTAACGTTTATTTATATATTTGAAACAACAGAAAGGGAAAGACATATCTGGGGAAATAACCAAAGCTTCAGAATCACCAGTTTGGTTTAAAATTCAACTTCCCCAAAAAAGGATGCAGAAGTCATGCACGTAGCCTCTGCCACACCTGATGGGGACCTCATCCTTTAAGCTGCAGTTTGGTTCAGCCACTGCCCCTCTGCCTAGATAACAGCGCAAGCCCTTATGTACATGAGGATGGGGACAGTATCTAGCAATGCTGCAGGCAAGTTAGAGTTTTCCCACTTCAACACCCAAAAGCATCAGTGGTCAATCAGTCTCAGCCGGTTCCAACCGACATGTCTGCTTTCAACCTTTTGGTGCACTAGGCACACAGATCTTTTCTAGGATTGCTTTATCCACTCATACACATAAAGAGCTAATTTGCTCAACGGTTATGTTAGCTCCTAATGCAGGTGAAGATTGATGTACATAAGTGCTTCAAAAATGGCTTTAGAAAACCTGATTCAAAGACCACTGAAGTCACCAGGAACTCTTCCATTGACTGACTTTGGATTGTGTCCCAAGTACTTGTCAGTTCCCTTCAGCCCCTGTGCTTCAATAGAGTTGAACTTCTCTTACTAAGGATGACATTCTGTTTTTTTCATATTACTGGTTAAAATTCATATTCACAGTGCAGCACTTTGAATCAGAGGTTTTCCCCAGATGCTTCTGATGCTTATCCTCCTTTGTTAAAGAGAATGCTACTTCATAAAACAGAGCTGGTAGCCTCTATTCAAAATCTACCATGCTGCAAAGAATGATGTTGTCAGACAGACTGATCTTTCTCCAATAGCTTTTGCAGCACTTTTGTTATAAAGATGTTAAAGATAACATGGAAGAGAAAAGGAACAGGTTTAGAGTCTTGGGATAACAAAATACAAAGCATGACAAAGAATCATAATACTGATACTTGTAATTGAAAGAGCTACTAAGAAAGTGTATTCAGGGCTTTAGGGAAGAATAAAGGAAACGAGTAATGCAGGCTGCTAAAAAAATAAATAGATTCTTGTGAAAAAAAGATAACAATCATTTTTGAAGGATTGTTAATTGTTTTGTTTCATTGTTGTAATTGAGATTTAATTGTGGTAACTGGAAAGAGCATCAGCCTGAGACAGCACACCTTCAGGAGTCTGAGCCCCCAACTCACAACTAAGTTAATCCAGGGAACTATTAAGTATAAGACTGGGAATAGCATGTATATCATGGGAACAGAGATTCACAGCAGTTATCCTAGCTCTGTGAAATAGAAATGATAATGAACAGATTTTTAAATGCACTGATATTCAGAGTCCTTAGGAGCATTACACTAACTTAACATTATGGTGCAGCCTTTAAGGCCAAATTCTGCTTTCATGGTCAAGGTTTGTATGTAGATTGTTAGGTAGCATTTTCCAAAGCAACACCACCACCCACCAAAAAGACCTCAATCTCCCACCATTAAACTTTAACTGATAACCTCTAGGGTAGCAGATTTATACTAGTGCTAAATACTTTGCCAAACTTCAAATATCGAAGAGTAGAAAGTCATGTAAAGAAGAGCTAGTTAAATATACAGGGGACAAAGTGCAAGATTTACTACACAAACTACACACGCCCAAAGGCAGCTTACGCAAGAGTGGAAGAGATTCTTCTAATACATATCATCATCCTTCACGGAAATTGTTCTATGCTCCAACTAAACAGAAAGTACAGGTTGCTTTTAACTCATCTTACTTTGGTTAGATTTCATATTTCTTGGGGTTAGCCCTTTTCCTATTAGAGAGACAAAACCCAGCCAAACAAGAAGCCCCAAGACAGTCACTACTGTTAAATAAAAAGTGGATTTCCTCATTGCTGAGTAATCATCACACTCCTCAGCGTGTGCCAAGCTGCGTATCCAGAGAAGGGTGCTTGGAGCACAGTGATGGGCTGTGTAATAGCTGAATGCATTACACTGTGCAACCCAGGCGCTCACATTCACTCCTGCAATGTTTCTCTCTCTTTGCTACACCTAATGAACAAGTTTAAAAGGATCAAACCACCGAGTGGATAATGTACCTGGTGGGCTCTCTCCAAGTATCTTTTTTCTTGCTTTCTACCTTTGTAAACAAGTTAAAAATGCAGCAGAGAGGAAAATTGCTAGTGACACTTCAGACCTTGCTGGCTTCCCTACATTACCACAAGTTGTAAAAAGCCACTCTGCATGGCACAGAAAGGTAGTTATGCCAATTAAAAGGGTTGGAGTAATAATTTTGAAGTAGCAGATATCTAACTTATCATTTTTAAGTGGAGTCTTCTAACACAATTTCTGTATTTTCTGGAATTTTTGGACAAAGCATTGTAGCCTGAGGAAGACTTATAATTAAGCACCTATCATAGTGAATAGCATGTACTGGAGCTGGGGATTAGGTGATCTTATTCCTGTAATAGGATTTGCCTGCTAATTGTCACTGAAATGACAGCAACCTCTGTTAACAGGAGCATAGGAATTACCATGGTGGCTCAGATCAGCAGCCCATCTATCCAGTAAAATATCCTGTCTTTAGCAATGGAGAGTATAATATGATTTAGTGGAAAATGCAAGGTAGTCTGCTATGGAATAAACTACTATCAAGTAAAGTTTCTTCAATATTCTTATTAGTAAAAGATAGGTTATGTCCTAACCCAGGAGCACTCATATTTCTTACAAAGCTCCTTTACTTTGGCAACGACTACCAATCTTTTTAATTTCTCTTCACAAAATTCTCTTTCCATGAGTCCCAATCTCATAATTCAGAAGACATACAGCATGATGTCTCTCCTTAATCTTGATTTGAATTTATTTGTGGCATCACAGTCACAGCCAGAGCAGCTCATGATGGTTGCATGGTTAGAACATCAGGGAGGACAAAGACCAGAAACCAACAGGTTCAAACAGAACAGAAACGTGTGAGATGGTGGTGCAAAAAGTGAGATGTATAGAGAAGACTCTTTCCTACAGCCTGTTGTTGAAATCATTGAGCTTCAGGATCAGTGAGAAACCTTCTTGGAACTCACAAGGTAACAGGAATAGTAGCAGAAACCACTAGTAGTGACTCCTACTGACTTTCAGAGAACAACCTCACATCTTTAGGCAGGGCTGTCAAGTAGGATATGAGCTACAGCAGCTTCCCTGGGCACACTGGTCACAAGGGATTCAGAAGGAAAAAAAGAACCACCTCTGCTGGGCCATTGTGGTCCTGCTGCCTCATCACTCCATACATATAATGTGCAAGGAAAGAGGATATTGAGGAGCGAGAGGAACAGAGGTGGGTGATGCAAGAAGAATGGCTTTCTGAGTATTTGTCTCATCAAGGCACAAAACAATGTCTGCCCGTGGGCTAGGTGACAGATCAGTCCCTGAATACCCTTGTAAGATGAAGTCGTTTAATGATTTGGGATTCTTGTTTCTTTATACTTGCAAAACTAATTGTTCAGAAGACTTACACCATGACTTTTGCATTATTATTTCTACTGCAAGAATAAGAAAAAAACAAGCCCTGGAAGCTGTACGCTGCAATATCAGGTAATTATATCGCAATACACTCAAGCTCTTTCAAATAATTAGGTAGTCAAACATCTGCTGCAAATTAATATTGGGCCAAACTTGTCTCTCGGGTAATTCGATGGACTTTGGTACCGTTAGGCGAGGGATGATCTGTTCCAACACATTTACTGTCTGTGGATAATTTGCTCTGGTTTAGATCATCTTCCTTGCATTGCTCTAGCTTGAAATCCTCTTGCAGTATAGTTGCTATTTACTAGCTTGTGCTGATGCATCTACTTTTTCTGGCTTAACTCAAGAAAATTCAGAATGCACAGAGTGCCAAGGAAATGAATTTATTCAATACACTCTGCAATGTCAACTCTTACTAATTCTGTAATGCTGGAATAAACAAAGTTAGAAATTATGCTTGGCTTTCTAGCCATCAATAAAACCTTATAAATCTGTAAGGACTCATAAATTTCACTGCACAAAACCCGATATTAAGGCAACTCTTAACTTGGAAAATTCAAATTGCATTTTAACCAAACAACAAATGAAGCTAATATGTATTGACTGCATTAACAATTCATAAATGCACAGAAAAGAAATAAATAGTCTTTATAGCATTGCCATGTCTTTGAGGCATTGATTAAACTCTGCAGATGCCGGTCTGTCACTTCAGCAGCTATTCAGTAAGTCCAGTGTTTGTCCATCAATGTCTTTTGTCATTGGTCTAACTGTCCTGCTCCTGCTCAGGTTGGCAGCTATTTCAAAAAAATGAACTGTCACCATGGGATAATCAATTAATCAAGCACGAATTGCTTGACCGAGTCTTCTAATGAATGTTAACGTGTAAACACTTGTCAGACACTCTGCAGACCAGAAGGTTTGTGTGGTTGTATTCGTGTCCAGGAAGCTGACTGGCAGCAAAGCACAGACCTATTCTCACTGTGTTAATAATGCACATCACTTACAAGTATTTCTTTAAAATAGATTAGCTACAACCATAATGATTTTATTGATTTTACAATCTCTTCCCCTTCTATGGAAATTGAGGCAAATCTTTGCAGGAAGAAGTTGGTACCCCACAGGAGCGAGGCGGGTATACATCATCTCACGCCCTGGTGTGAAAGGTTAATGCATTTTCATGAGCCATTACCTCCTCTCAGACACAAGAGCAATTTATATCCAAACCCTATAATTACAATACTGCTTAGCAACACCCCAAAAATTCTATTGCTATTTCAGTGATAAGCCTCATTCTTAGGGATTACAGTTGTCAAATTAATAGTAAAACTATGCAACAGTTCTCTGCGAAGATGTACATTTTAATTATTTTGTATAAATACAGTGGCTTAAATCACTGTGGCTGTTATTAGCAGAAGAGCGGATGGTAACTATTTCAGTAAGCGGTATTAATTGTCTGCTAAGCTATCCTGAGGCACACTTAAGTATCAATTTTGTTCCCTAAATTTATTCTTGAACCTTTAAATAAATTATTTTGTTATCTAAACTAGCGAACAGAATAGGTTAAAGACTTTTTTTAGACAAACAAAAGCATTTTATTTCTAAGGTAACTGGATTTCAACAACCAAACACTAGATTTTGTCCCTCAGAAGTTTTGTTTTGGCTTGTTGTTTTGGTTTTTTTTCCACTGAAACTTCCAACAAAAGCCATAAAAGAAAAACTTAAATACAACATTCTATTTCTACATACTAGCCGAACAGCTTCACATATAAACACACATCTTTTTGGAGCACTTCGCCTCCTGAACAATCCCCACTGAACAAACTTGCACTTTTTTTAAACCAGAACACTTATTTAGATGAAGGATTATAGATTTAGGAGTCCAACTTTAGTCACGCTGGTTGTAAATTCAGAGCCTCTAGTCATGTATTTATAATTATGAGCTTCGCTGTGCCAGTTCGAAAGCAGAACTCCCCTCTGGTTAACATGGGGAGGTGTGCTGGATACTGGCTGGATGACACAGCCAAGTAGCTGTAAGACTTCACGTACAGAAAAGATTTTACAATACGTCCTTTTTTTAAATTCAAAATCACAATTTATGGACAGGAATTATCTTTTAATTTTTTTTTTAAAATACTGCCTCTGCTCTGAGCACATTTTTGAAAATGCATGAAGCCAATTTAAACATGCAAAATGTCATTCTGTACTTCTATGCCACATGTCAGCGTGTGGGTGTCTGTAGGAAAGGGCACCCATTAGGTATAGGAACAGGCAGGATGGACTCCCTTCTGGTACTGGCACACACCAGCTAAGCATATGGGAATGTGTGCGACCCACAGTATGCACATTAATTTGGAAGCTCTGACATTGATGAACTGGGATTAAACTGCTTCTCATGATTGCAGATTCATGTTTCTGTATGACTTTACCAGGAGTGTCTTGGATGGAACCCTATGGGACTGTTTCATGAGGCACTGGAAGGGTAGCAGCATGCCTGGTATCCTTAGCCTCAGATTTCTCTCAATCTGAGTAAATGACACGCAGCAATCATTCTAGGAAAATGCCATTTTAATTATAATAATTCTTATTTAGTAAAGTCCATTTATGAAAGTGGCATACAGTACTCTGGAATCACATGCATGGGGCTTTTTCAAATACTAAGGACTCAAGTAATACTGCATGGGGATAAAAGCAAGATAGACATAGATACGGACATTCACAACCTAATTTAATAACTCTGAAGAACTCTTCAGTATAAAAATGGCCATAGAGGCAAGTTTACATATCCACGTTTGACAAACTGGAGGGGAAATGTGTGTGCAATCTCCTATAATTTAAAAAAAGATAAAAAAAATAAAAGTCTCTGTTTCTACCTTGTAATCCTACAATTGCTTGAGAATGACCAAATGTTTTGAATGTACTTTTGTGAAAATAATATATTTTGCAAGAATAGATCTGAGGCGAAGACTAGAGTTCAGTTCAGAAAGTTAATCCCAATGAGATCCATGTTTCTGCCTCTCTACCAGAGACCACTGTTCCCACACATTTTGCCTGGCCAAGAAAAAATTCATTAATTTTCATTTTCAATGCAAAGTCAGTCAGTTGTTCACAGAACTGTTACAAATGAAAAATAACTTTTTTCGCTAGGTTATAAGAAGTCCAACTCAGTTCCTCCAGATGTTTCACCCTCCTAGATATATCATTTTTTCACCAGGGTTAGCTGCTTGAACCAGCCCAGTTCCCAGTTGGACAAGAATCATGCAACAAAGCTGAGGCAACGGCAATCTGGACTCAGCCCAACCACGCCTGGGGGTTAGTTTTAACTTGCCTTAATTTAAGCCACCACTAAAGATGCTTTGAGCTGAGATTACTGATTTAACATGGAAGTGCCTAACACAATCAAACAAATGGATAAAGGGTAGCAGCATCTTAAAATGCCACAGCCTCTACTATTTATTATCTGACGACTCACACGCTTTCCAGAGGTTTTAGAGATAAAACACTGCAGTGAGTACATGGATCATTCTGTTCTAAAATGAAGCTGTATGTTCTTTTGTGCCTCCCAAATCACATAGTGTTATTAATCTAAAATAAAGAGCATCAAAGAATGAAAATGGCAACTGAGACTGTGCATATCATGCTATATACATGCTTTTAAAAGCATAAGTTTAGCACTGAAAATATACTTCCAGTTGTTTTAATGCTAGTTATCCTATCTATTTCTATTTTGGCTACATTACTGTAATAGAATATTTACTTACAAAGACATTATTTCATTCATTGCAAACACCTAAAATCAGTTTCCAGAAAGAGATTAAATTTACAAACCTTGGGCTTTATCAGCTTTCAGGTTTCCAAAGCCTGAAGTTAGATCAGCCAATGTACAGCTATTTTGTTTTAATCAAAATTGATTTTTTAATATTATTGCCACTTCTCTTGATTTTCTGGAACCGCATGAGTGATAGGGCAGAGCAGCAGGTTTCATTCATTCCTAGATTACAGTTTGTAACAAGTGCTTCTTCTGAATATCCATGACATTAAAATGTATGTGAAGTAGTAGTTATTTTCCTGAGAAAGAGAAATGCCTTTGGAGGAGAGACAAGCAAGAAAATCCCACCCAGGCTGCACAAAATGCTTTCTACCTGTGCCCTCTTGAGCGTGTTCTCCAGAATAAAATGAAAAAGAGAAAGGAGGCATTCAAGCGTAACAAAAATGTATCAGTTAACACAGCTATCAAGTTTAGTTTGCTTAATATCGTGGAGCCTGATGCTCGTTTATGCTTTTCCACTATAATTTATACCCTGGGAAAGTCCATGCAAATTGCTAGAAAGTAGAGAGGGGCATTAACGTAACCAAAAAATAAGGCTCACAATGTCTTTTTTTTTTTCGTAGAACAACCTGGAATCTTCAGGCATTACTTACAGGTTTTATTTATTTTTGCCACTCCCCTGGATTTAACAAAGTCAACAGAAGGTATACATAAATGTAAAGGATTGAAAAGTCATTCCCTAAATTTATGAAGCCTGGGATCCCCCCACATGGGATTGTCAATCCTTTCAAATTCCATGATGGCATTTCTGGGTTGATAACTATTCTACAGTATTGTTCAGGTTTTGTTCCCAAGCCCATTTAACTTTGCAATATCTGTATAGCTGCAAAAAAAAAAAAAAAAAGTAAAACAGAAAGGCAAATTGTAGCAAATACATTAAATCTGTGACTTCAGTGGAACCACACTGCTGTAAATTAGCACATAATTTAGTCTGCTGCCGCTCTGCGATGCTCTAACCAGGCATCACTGCACATGATTTTCTGTCCCATCGAGGGTTTACTCATTTCCAAGTGGCCCACAGCCTGAACAGATGTATTCAGTAAACCCAGTTTAGCACTAGGTTTTAATGAAAGATGGCCAGATTAAACGTGCATGAAAACTACACTGCCCCTATACCTGAGAGCACCATCTACTTTCAGCAGCACTCACTTTCATTTATGGAAGAGCAATGAAGTTTCTGACACACACTCTGTTGCCATCATAACATTTTTCTTAACCTATTGCCAAAAGCACCTGGGGCTGGAGCTCCCCACGACCTACCACTGACAAGTCTGCTGCATATACTCTAGATAAGTGATTCCAACATCACCCTTAAAGCATCAACCCACCAGGAGCTGCCTGGGAGGTTACTGCCTGTCAGCCTCCTGCATCTTCTTATCCAACAAAGACTTTGGGGAATCTGTGAGGTATATTTCAGCTGGTTTCAAATCCATTTCCATACCTTCTAAAGTGCTTTATCCACAGCACATCTATGATTACCTCACACCAGATCGCAGGGATCTTTTTGGAAAGACTTTGCCTGAAGCACTGATTTTGCAAACACATTGCTAAATACGTGCTAAACCTTAATCATGTGCCTAACTCCCCTGGAAATCAGCGACAGAATGTGAATATTTGCTTTCTACTTGATACATTGTGGAGTGATATAACAAGGACAGAAAAGCATCTCTGTGTAAACAGACTAAGGATCGTGAGAAACTGAAGCGAAGGAACAATACCTACACTTCTCCTCCTCCCCGTTGCAAAAGTTTTCTCTCTCTTTCTCATGGTATTGGTGTATATTTCTGCTTCTACTCTTCTAAAGCTCTTTTTAATTCAGTGTTTTCATTTTAAAATGCTGGCTGAAGATATAAAGAACCTACAGCATCAACATTTTGAAAGCTATTGGAACTCATAGCATCTTTTTTTTTTTTTTTTTTTAATTCTTTTGTATTTCTTCGGTTACTCTTAACTTAGTAAAGTGGGGTTTTTTTCTATAGTAATCTCTAATATTTTTCTGTTAATATGACAGCAAAACACTTATTTAATGAAAAATAACTACCCACATAATCACCTGACTGAAGGAGAAAGGGATTTGGAAAAAAAAAAATCATGCTTTTAAACAATTTTTTAAAATCATGTTTAAAATACGACAACTAGTAGTAATTATTTTTTTACTATCACTAAAGCCACCTTGCCCCAAGGCTAACTTGAGCTCTGTCGTGGAGCACAGTTTGCTCAGGCCCTGAGCACAGAGAAAAGTGCCCGGTGCTTCACAGCACACTGGGCTGGCAAGGGGGAATGTCAGACTCAGCGGGTGCACCAGCGGAAGGGGCAGCACAGATGCAGGAACGATGCACAGGCTGGACTAGTCCTTATAGATTTGAGATTTCCCTGCTGCTGCCTAAAAAACTTGGTTTGTCAAGGAGCAAGGACTAGACTTCAAGGGGAAGCAGGAGCCCAGCCTGTCAGGAGGGACAACTACAACAATACCAGCAGCAATTGTGGTGAAATACTGTTCCCCCAGCTAAAGCCCAACGGCTCACGATGACTTAGGCAGGCAGCAATATCCCCAGACTCCAGCACCATGCCAGACTTTAATGTCAACTTTCTCCTACTGCTCTTTGAGATAAATACAGCATGCTCCTTAATCCTACCAGTGGCTTAGCTGTGCTTTTTCACTACCTACAGCTTACAGGATCAAGCCCTGAGTTGTTAAACGATCCAAGAGAAACATATTTCAGGATTTTCCTATCTTCAAGCTTTGGAAAAGGGCTATTGGTGAAAAAGACAGTGAACAATCGTATTTGTTCTGCTATTAAATGGCCAAATAATAAATAAAACATTATCTGAAGTGGATCAATTAAAAATGTTTATGCTGCTACTGAATGCTACCACATCCACCTAAATATAACTGGGTAGATCATCTGGGAGATGGTATTCACCTCCAGTTCAGTGTCGGAGGTACAGGCTGCATATGGTGCGCACCTGAAACCAGCAAAACACACAGGCAAAAGGCGAGTCTGAAACCCCTCAGCAGTACAGTAGCACCGACTTAGGCCTGAAGTTGTACTGCTGACACTCATCTCTAACAGTAAGCATTTAACCTTTTACTGGGAGGGCATGTTATGGAAAACAAGGGACTGAATTCAATTTTCAGTAAGGAATGCAAGATTCCTGCCCAGCTGGTGAGGCACACAGCACTGCAACTACCACTTTGCTCACACATGGTTGTCCCCACCCTCTGTCAGTCACACACCCTGTGAGCCAGTTGCCTTTTTCATACAGTTGCTTACACAAGAATGTATTTTGGCCTGCTGTTTAGCGGAGCAGGCATTCCTGTTTGAACATACATCGGAAGATTTAGTTTAAAATTTACCTTACATATTACAGAGAGTGGGATCAGATCTTCAGTTACTGTAAATGCATCAAAGAAGTCCTTGCCGGAAGCTAAGGAGCTAGTTACCTGCTTGATTTCTTTGGTTAATTAAGTCTTCTACACAAAGTATTGTTTTGCAGACAGCATTGCACGCATGCTGAAAGAGTAATAAACCAGTAGAGCTGTTCATGTTAAGCGTTTGTACTGCTTGTACTTTGTTAAAGAAAGTGTAAATCTATTTAGAAGAGGAATCATTGCTATCATACAGGAAATTAACTCAAGGATAGCTTATTTGTCAACAAAATATACACCTGTATATCTCTCTCCACAGACAGATCTAAAAGGATGAAAATAACCTTCTTTGTGGTTTTTATTTGTTTGTGCTCTAAGTTAACACCTCTGCGCCTGTCCAAAAAGGAACGCCTAGCACAGTTCATAAGCTGGTTGGAGCTGATACCATGAACCTCAAGGATGCTGTAGCTTTTTCATTTCAGAAGTGCAATTCTTGCTACCCAGACCTCTCGATCAATGGACAATTCCAAATGCAACAGAGATTATAATATCAACTGGTTTCTTTTGCTTGTTTTGTTTCAGCAGTTAAATCCTTGCACAAATGCAATTTGAAGTACTAGACAAGCTCAACTGTTTCCTGGTCTGTGTGCTCAAGGCCAAAGGAAAAACTCCCTCACACTTTTTATCACATCACATCATAGCAATGTCAGTCTGACTTAAAACTTTGGATAGAAGATGTAAGTACCAGTAATGCAGAAGGTCTATCAGTAGCATTAGGTGAGCTTCTAAAAACCTAAAATTAATTTAACCGGGGACCCTAATTTTCATAAATGTCACAAGTGGTATAACAGAAAGGCTTTCTGCTATATTTAACAAACAGCACATGCAGGCATCCTGCCAGTCTCCACATGGGCCAAGGGACACACAGTAAATTCTTACAGTGTTAGTGTTTACTTCATGGCTCCTTTGAAAACAACAGTGGCTAACTATGTTGATGGAAGTCTTGCCTGAGGTCCCCAAACAGTCATTAAACTCTTAGCCTTCTGTTCAATATGAAATGACATGCTCGTTCTGCGTTTCTTTTGCTGAGCTGCCATGGAGGAGCCATGATTCGATTGATATGCCTGGCTCGAGCCCAAAAATGATTGCCTTGCACTTTCCTGGAGCAGCCTGTCAGTTCACATTCAGAAAGCCATACAGGATGCAATTGTCTGGTCACCGAAAATAGCTTCGGTGCATATTTAAGCTATTTCAATGTGGCAATATGAGAATTAATTCTCTCTTCTCCTTCTGGAAATTTATCGTTTGCACAGCGGCGTTGTTCAGTGTGCACGGAATCATCGCATCCCACAACATATTAATATTTTAGTTTGTTATCTCTTAAGTTATTTTTAGCAGCCAACTGTCCCTGCGCGAAGCTCAAAACTGCAGCAAGATGCTTAGGCATGTTCTGTGTGTGGTCAAGGACGTATCATCATACATCTGCTCAGCAGGCTGCAACCTTGTCTATTATTAAAGTAATCTCTGAACTGCTACTGTAACACATGTAATCATCAGACGCAGGATGTCTTTTCCCACCTGCTCTCTATTTATTACCCTGTTATCCTACAAGTTTTAACAGCAACTTGCATTTCAGCTGATAAACACCTAGAACTGAGACTCACTGTAACAAAGCACAGAGTATTTTGTTTGGGGGTTTTTTGGAGCTACTACAGCCCATTCTCAGCTTTTCAGTATTCATTTCTATTTTTAGCATTTGTTTAAGGACACAGAAATTTATAACAATCAAACATAATTAAATTAAATATTCTGGATTTACAGACAAGAATCACATTTAATAATCAAGTGGGTAATAGATTCTATTGCTTTGTCCCACTTTTTGAAAATGCACAGGCTTGCTATAGGAATTGAAGTATTAGAATATCAGTTTGGAAATGGATTTATGTCAAATTTTATATGCTTGAAAGATCAGTGGTCCCCAGCTGAAACCTTTGCTGCTTTTTCATGCAATAGTAAAGGGCTCAACAAGATCTCTAACGTGTTAGCCACATATACTCCCCTGCCAACATATTAACTATCTAATTTTTCTACCCCTTGAGAGCAGAACTTTTGCATTTTGGCAAATTTAGCACAGCGCATGTAGGTATTAAGGAATAAATTAATTTTACTATTTCCCCCCTTCCTGCTCAATACAGAGTGAGTGAGAATATGAGTAGCTGAAACCATCAGCAACCATTAATGTTACAGCTTTTGAATTTACTAGGCATTCTCTTAGAAAACAAGGGAAATAACAATGTCACTGGAGGTACATTGCAGGCTCTCAACCCCCCAGCTTCACCTTCAGGAACCAACCTTTCTGAAATTATGGCTTGATTCATTTAGCTAGCTTGCCTTTCTCAACTAACTGCATTACACTCATGCCATCCTCTGCAAAAAAAAAGAGGAGATTCCAACTTTCTGAGAACTCAGAAGGCAAATTCTCATATTCACCTTCAAAAGTGAAACAAAATAACAGTGGAGAGCTGTTTCATGATTTTGCTAACGTAATTTCTCCCCAGCCCTACTGTTCTGCAGTTGCCATCACTGGGAAGAGGAAACTTTCCAGAAAGTGCAAATACCAAGGCGGAGCAAACGCCTCCCGTTCAACAACGCACTTGTGCAGAACACCCACTCCTCGCTTGCTCCCTGCACCAACGCATCCAGACCATGCGTCCCTGCCCACAAGCTGGGCTGTGGGGACACTACCTTACCTCCACACCTTCCCTTCCCTCCCGCCGTGTCATTCCTGCTCCTACAGCCTCTGCTGTCAAAACACCCGATCCCGATAAACCAGTCTAGAGCAGTACGGCTGGAAATTCTGTCCTCAGGCAGAGGTCAAGGCCAGCCGACAGTCCTCCCCAGTGACGACTGGCTGCTGGGGTAGTAGAACGAGAAATATTTGCACCAGTTACTCTCTGCTTCACACAGAGCAGATCTGCATCACCACTAAACCAGACTACAGCACTTATTTCAACTGTGTTTGAACAGTTCTAAAGGACAAGGGATGAGAAAACAAGATTCAGAAAACAAATAATTTCCAATTCCTGTATTTCACAAAACAGCTTTATTTCACTGTAGGAAAACCAATGTGGTGGATCCTATGGGTGTTATACATTGTAGAGATTGTTATATATAGTAGAGGTTAGGTAAATATTTTCCAGAAATGCTAATGAAGTATTGCTTATTCAGCTTTTGCAATTTGTTTCCAGTCAATTTCAGGGGTTTTTATTTTTTCTTTCTTCAGTCCCTGCTTATAGATACATACTCACGTTCGCTATCGCATGCGGTATATGATGCCTAAAGTTCTAAAATGAATGTATTTTAGCAGAAAAAAAAAGGATGAGTGTCTTATGTCTGTAGTCATTATGTGATACAACAAATACTACAAAAAAGGTATAAAAGGAATTTATAATCTTAATTCATACTATGCAAATCAAATAATATGAAAGCTTTTCCTGAGCAAATCATATTCTTAAGAGACCTAGATCTGTACTATTTCCTAACAATAATTCTATAACCACTCTATAATTTTGTAATAGATTACAAAAATTCAGAGGCTCAGTATTGAACTATCTATTCAGAATATAAGCATTTATACAATTGACTTAGCACCACAGTTTTCAGGGAGGATTTGAAAAACATAATTAATTGGTTCATAATTTATTAATAAAAAAGTAAGGACTTGGAAGGGGTGGCTTTGTTTAAAACACCTAGACTTCACTGTAACCACATGTTAAAATCCCAGCAGGACAGCTTTTAAAAGGAAATGGGATAAAAATCACATAATTAACTCGTAATTTATTCATGAAAAGGAGCTGGAAGAGACAGCCTTGTTTAAAACATCCAGACTCCATTGCTACCAAATATCACAATCTCAGTCAGACAATGAAGTCCTTCTACCCAATGTGTAAACCAAGGACTATGCCAATTACTGTGCACGTACCTGGGTGAATGCACACACGGGGTCTTTGCACAGAAGAACTTATAACCAACAGTCTTGCCTGCGTTTAAATGACAAAAAAAGATAGCGCCCTCTGGAAAATGAAGAATGTGCTGTGGTACAAGTACAGCCAGACTGTCCCCTCCCTGTGATGAAATTCCCAGGTTGTGAAAAAACTCACAAGGAGTACTTGGTCAGCAAGGTATCAACATATGAACTGTCCCAGGAGTCTCTGGGCTGAAAAAAATGGGATGAGCACTTAAACCTAGATAAAAAAGCATAGCATTTGGTAATTAAGGTTGATAATGGCTCACTGCAGGTCTGAATCTAGCAAAGCTCTTCCATATATGCTAAGCTTGAAGTAAGTAAGTAGTTTTGCTTACATGCTTAAAAATTAGTTAAGTGAATGACTTCTGTAGGTAGCAGCAGCTCTGGAAAACTAAGCTGAGGCTTACTTTGAAAAGATAGATTTCTAAAAGCAACCAGCAGTTTCGTTTCCCTCCCCTTCTACATCCTCATATTTCAACCTCATTGTTAAATCTTACACGGCAGATAATAAGATAATGCAACACTACATCCAAACACATCCATTCACTGTATAAAATCACTGCACATCCTAAACAACCTGATAAACAAAGGGGTTCAGGTGCTCAGCAACATTTTTCAGGATAAAGCTTGTAATGAGAAGCAACTATTTGTATGGCGTGCTTGCTTGATAACGAACAGTAAAGATGAGGACTCTTGCTTATATGCATCTATAGTGAAAATACTCCCGGCTGCAGCCTTCAGCTAATTGCAAAAATCAGGTTCCATTGTTGCGAACAGGTAAGAAAGCATCAGAGCCCTGTCTGAAAGAGCAGCTCTTTGTCATTTCTTTCCTCTCTTTTCTTCTGACAGCAGGGGAAGTATGACATAGCTGAGTATTGTATTAGACACCTAGAGTAATTCAATCAGTTTGTGCTCTTCTGTTTGAGTATGTTTTTGGGAGTAAGCTACACAAGAGACAGAAAATGTCCTGTGAAAAAGGGGCAGTATTTACCATGGCTTCGGTGTCTCATGACTGATGAGCATCATTTCAAACAAATGTCATCTGCACCTCCCTATGAGCATAGGCACATGCCATATATTGTCCAGAAAAGCGTTTAATACATATTTAATAGACGTGTTCTGTAAACACATACTAATGGAAACAGCACTTGCTAACAAGGGCAGTCCTGTCCATGGCTTTTAGCGGTAATACTCAATGAGTAAAGTGATTCTGTGCTTTTCTATGCTAGACTGATGGATCTCATGGCTGCCTGTGCTCACATTCATGTTGGTAGAAAAAGTACACTGAGGCTTGTTTTCATATCTGACTGCGAAAGCAAATACCATAGCTAACACATGTCCCAGCGCAGGAAAATCCAAAAGAGCCAACAAAACCTGAGTATGATCTCCAAAGAGCTTTTCTAAATTTCAATGTCACAGCCTTTACAGAGTATCTATAATTAATGAAATAATTAGATTTATATACAGGGAATCCCAGACACTGGTTTCAGAGAAATGGGTGATTCCTTTAAAATGACTAATCACAACCAGGGTGAAATGACTGCAGACCAAACCAGTCACCTCACCACACGTGTGCCTCACCACAAGGAGGGTCCCGCAGCCTCTGAGTAGGGGGACTGCACCTTTCAAAAGACTTGGAAACAGAGATACCCAGGAACACTGGCCGGGCTAACTGGAAGGAACTGCCCTAGTTTCATTCATGCATTGCAGTTATTTTACATTTTGTCTTCAGTGTAGTCCAAACCAAACTCTACAGCCCTAACTACTCACTAAAATGTGGCATCCTTCTAGTGTAGTTGGTGAGATGTATATATTTGAGATGGAGCACAGTTTTATATCATTTCACTTTCTCATGGAGATTCATTTCCACAGTTTTTTCTTTCCCATTGACTATAACAATTGACAGCAACACCACCTCATGGTAAGGTAAGATAAACTTGCAGAGTTTTGCAGCAGAAGCTAAATGAAACTGTGTCACCAATGCATGTCAGTGCAGCGTAATCAGTACCACTCGTATCAGACAAATGGATATTAAAGTTCCTCTTGTCTAAATAACTGTGAGACAAACTCTTCTACTGCATAAATCACATCAGTATCAAGGGGTCAACATGCAGACAGATGCTGTATTAGGAACTAAATCTCAGAACAGCCAAGTTAAAACCATTATAAAAGGAGATCCTGACTGTTTAGAAAACACAACCACCTGGCAATAGTATCTGCTAAAATAATGTTTCTTTCAAAACTAGCAAGCAGAAAAATAATAGCAAATACAGTTTTGAAAACATTTAAGTATTTGCTGATTTAAAGGAAAGAGAAACTGCCTGACAAAAGGACCCATGTTGCCTGAGAAATGGCGCATTCAGGAGAATAATGTAAAGCTCTTCCCTGCTACGTACTGCTTGCAGTAACAGGGGAATTAGGCCCCTGCGTTTAATTTCCCCAGATGGCTGTTCAGATCCAAACAAGGTCAGAGACACTGCTTTAAGGAGCGCTACACGGGACACATCGGGTAGTTTGCTAAACTAAATCCCTCCACTGTTTTCCACAGCAACCCAATCCTTCCCTTTGATATTTTATTAAAGCATAACTCAGGTAGAGTGAGCCAAGAAAGGGTTAAAAAGAAAATCTGGTCTTCATACTTTTTTTATTTTTTGAGCATGAATCTCTTTCACGGAACAGCTGTCAAGTCAGCCAACGAAACAGGTCTGCTTAGGTCTCCTGATAATACCAACTGCTGTTGTTCATGTATCCTCAGTGACAGCAGCAAGATGAAAATCGAAATGAATCGCTCTACAAATGAGACACTTTTCTGCTTTGACTTTCCAAATGTGACAGTGGTGTTTGTTTTCTCAGTCAGCAACATTTAGAGATGTTAGAAGGCTCTGGTGTCAGAAAGTTGCTCAGGGGGCAGTTTCAAAAAGAAGAAAAAAAAAAAAAGGAAAAATTTGCCTAACAGTTCCTTGCACAATTATGTTTAAATTTCTCTCCACTAATACTAGTTCCACCAAATGGAACTGCAAAATATTCCTAGCAATACAAACTACTGCAGACTTTGAGCGGCAACTGTTAACATTTCATATCTCTCTACAAAGTATTTATTCAATATCCCCACTGTGCTACACATGCAAAACGTTGGTTCTCACCATACGAGCTACTGATCAGCCTCAGCTCCCAGTGACGGGCTGCAGTAGCACAGATGCATTACCTTCTGTCCGTCTGCTTAGGAGAAAAGTGTTTTTCAACAGATCACAAATTACAGAGAAAAAAAGATTTGAAAAGGCGTTCTTTCTTCAATATGAGTTTGAAATATGAATATTTGCCCTTCCATCTGAAGAGCTGAAAACACCCTTCAAATATAAATGAATTAAGCTTCTGCAATATATGTGAAATAAATATTTCTCTCCAGCTTCCACAGGAAGAACCTAAGGCACAGGGTATCCGATGGAACTCATCAATTACTCTCTTGTTTACTGCAATATGTAGCTAGAAACAAAAACTAAAGGTTTAAAAAGACTGATTTTTTTTTTTTTGCAATTGCATTAAAACTCATGAGTCATATTGAAATACTAAAATATATTCTTATACATCCAAATGAAACCTTCCTTTTAAAATATATCTCCATTGCATTATTTTCCTTCTTATCTAACACCAATACAACAATACAAGCACAATCCAACATTCAGATTTCCCCACATTTTTGAGTAGAAAAACTTTAACACTTATCTATACAAAAAATTTTTAAAAAGAGAAGGCTTTTAAAAATTGCATTATGTATTTAAGTTCGTTTTGCTTCAAAGGAACACAGACTTCACAGATTTACCTACATGATGGTTACAGACATGCCTCTCAGAACAGATCAGCTCAGGGCAGTACTGCACTAACACGAAGAAAAATGTCTCTCACATCAGGACACTTTTGGAGTATACTGAGGGATTTTGTGTGTATCTACCTCACTTACATAGTGATATCCCAAATCTCTAGAATCTTTTTGAAGTTTTACTCTAAATTCACTGAGCCAGAATCTGTTCTCAGCCCACAAACATAGCTTTGAAGCCCACCCTTGCCAAATAATCAACTTTAAAACTTCCTCTTCTGTCAAGCAAGCCTCATTTGAGGGGCTAGCCATCCAAGATCCCTGGGTTTGCAGGTGCCAGCTGTGAGACATCCTCAGAGCCCAATTATGATTTAATAATTAATATAAGTACTATGTGCTAATAGCACTTTCAATCTGAGACTCTCAAAGTGTTGCCAATAGGAATTAAGCCTCCAAACATGCTGTGAGTGTCCCTGTATCACCAATGAAAGAAGCGATACTCAGTCATTTGGTCACTTTATACAGAAAATCTGCAGGAAAGCAAAAATAGTGTCAAGAACCCCATAATCCCAGTTTTATACTGCTAGCACAAAGCTGTCTTTACATTCTTTTTTTTTTTTAAACTATTTTCTGATTATACAAATTTTTCTTGAACCATGTGGGTAAATAAAGCAACTAGGTCCATAAGTTCTCCATCTCAAACCAGGTTATTTATGATAACAAGATTAATTTGCATTAAGAGAATTTTTGGCACCTGGTCTTCTCTAAAACAGGAATAAGTGAAGATGAGACCCCTGTCACTGCAGTTACCCAGCACTGCCTTATAAGACCTTGTACGTTAGCTGCTAAACTTAGAACCTATTCTTTAAAATTTTCCATGCTGGGAATGTCTAGTTGGGCTGATTTTTTATTTTTTTATTATTTCAAAATAAATGATCCAGCAGCTTTAAAAAATTAGTTAGGGGGGGAAGGGAAGAGGCAATTTTGCCAAGGAACACTTCCTATTTTGGTTTCAGCTGAAATCAGGTGTATATTCTGCTGAACAAGTGGCATTGTTGCTAGTAAAGGGATAGCACTGGTGTTAAAGATGTTTGTCTTTTGTCCTCCTTGTTGAAACGTGCTCATGTATGACCCTTTGCTCCCACCAAAGACAATTTCCTTGCATTTCTAAGTTGAAGACCTGAGGGTCAGTCCAAGCTTTGGACACTGAAAAATTCAGATCAGACAACTAACAGGACAGTCAATTATATAAAATCCTTATCAAATGACTGATGATATTGCTGTTAGCATGTTTTCTTGTCTTGATTTTAGTCCTAATGCTTGTGCATCACAAACCTCCCTCAGTCCATCTGTGGAGGATGCCAAAGCAGAAGTATTAAGTGTTTTGTTTAGGCACTCTGGATTCATGTACAAACAAGCATGCGGTAGCTCAATTAACAGGACTGCACTCCCAAAAATCTAAGATATCGAACAAAGTAACGAGCAATCCTGAAATGTACGCAAACGCTTTCAGTGCTGATCAATCATCTCACATCCTTTCCCAAAGAAAACAGAGCCGGTGCCACCTGGCACGGTGCCGGCACTCCCAACTGTCACCAAAATAATTAGCTCACCTGTAGATTCCCCGGCCCAGGCGCTGCAGGGAAAGCTGGCAGCACAACACAGGCGCTGCCCGCTGGCCAGCCTGGCGAGGAAAGGCTCCAGCAGCGCCAACGCTCCCATCCCTAGCGAGAGGTCGGAGTGCTCAGCTCACCGTGGGCACAGCCACTCTCCTGGTGACTTCAACAAGTTACTCTACAGGCAGCACATGAAATTTAAATAAGCAGCTGGTCGATAGGTAATGCGACAGGGTTTAATTCTGGAATTTTTGGCATAACTGAGCTTAAAAAAAAAAAAAAAAAAAAGGACCTTCCTTGGCTGGTAGCAATAAAATGCAGCTCTCCTCCATGGCAAGCCCTGCCACAGGGACACACACATCAAATGAGCATGTAAGCCACTAAAGATTTCAACCTATTGATATCAGGCCTTTGCTTCCCCCTTCAGATAATTTCTCTGTGCCTTTCTCTCCTTCCTAGATCTCCCACAGCAATGGCCTCTTTTTTTAAGCCTCCAATATCCCCTCCCAGTGCAACTGGCCCCTTTCCTGACCTCCCCACCTGAAAAACAATCCCAGCCTTGGGATATTCTCTGCACTCCCCCACCACCAGCTAGAGCAGCAGAACCAGCAATTGCAAATTACTCTATTGTGCCCCAAAACTGGCAGCCCAGGCTGCTTGCTGATGCGTTGGGCTACAGAGAATACTCCCGTCCTGGCCCTCCATGTGCCAGCCTGGAGCTGAGGTGAAAGGGCAAGCTTGGCCAAAGTCAGTCTTTTACTGCCAAAGGGATCACCCTGAGGACATCAGGTTTGCCAGCCTGCCCTATCCTAAGATCTCAGTGGTTTTTCATAACATTCAAAATGTATAAAGAAGTTGCTGCTGTAGAACTGAGTTCTGGGTTTAGAGCAGTTCAGTGATTTGGAAAGTCGAAATAAGTCCTTAAGAGGCCTCAGGGAAATTAATGATAAACATACTTACCAGCAGGCTATGCAATTTACTGTACCATATTATATACACAAGTGTGAAAGCCATGTGTGTGTCTGCAGTTTGCATGCACATACTTTAAAGAAAGAGTGAGGGGTCTTTTGTCCCTTAACGTATTAGAGCTGAATAGATTTAAGCAGCAAGTTGATAAATGATATGCTTGCTTAATTTGCTCAATTGCCAGGGCAGAGATTTTCTGCGGTGTGTTGCAGTGTCTCCAGCCAATGGATGAATGGCAGGCCCATGGCCACAGAAATGGTACGCCTGGACCTGTCCACAAGCAGCTAACAGGCACGCATTGATATTTGCTACCGTGAATTTCCTGCTGTGTGGCCCTTTTTTCATTGCAGGATGCCTCCTTGCTTCAGTACAGCCTCTAAATTAGTCCTGCCTTAAGAGTTTTCACACCATTTTGATGTCTTGAACTAGGTATATGTTTGAAGAATCTGTATCATAAATATGATCTTATCTTTTATTTTGTATTTAGATATTATATTTGAACTACAACAGAAAGATGTAACATTGACTTTTTCCCAGCATTTTACAGTAGGCTTCAGAAGCCCCGGCAACCCATGATGATCTCCTTTTCTTTCTATCCAAGCATTTCTTTTTCAATCTAAGTGCTAGTTTGACTGGATTCCTGCGTGTAAAACCATAAAGAAGCAAGTATTTCCAGGATTATAAAGCGGGTACATCTCAGGGTTCAAGCATCAGCTATTGATCTTTGCTCTTATACTTTCTTATAGTATTACTGCAGCCCCTAAATAACGCAACTGAATTGCTAAACCATCAACACACCATTTATACAGATTCTCTGCAACAAAGATAGTAGGACCAAAATTACTGGGTAATTCAGCTTCTCCTAATACTGCATAGCATAGATCAAGCCACCAGTCTGTGATCTCTTTTAGACCAGTATAAATAACTAGATATAAACTGTTGTAACAGAGATAAGAATCTGATCCACTGAGTACACACAGTTATCCTTGTTCGTTTTCTCTGCACTAAGGGTAATGCAAGATCCTCTGAAGCAGTGTGCTTTGGTAGGTATGGAAACGTGCTAGCCAAGTACTCATCTGAGCCACCAGCCTGGCTATAAGACAACTCCTAATGGGCCTTTTTTCAGACTATCAGAGAGTCTCTGACAAGGGCTAAAAATGCCCTAATTAAATTTGAAGGACTTAGGGAATGTGGTTGTAAATTTTGTACATTAAAGAAAATCAACCAACATACAGCATAGGTGAATCCTGTATTGTTCAAAGGTGAGAGCACAATAAGGTGAGACTGGACAGCATACATTCTCTTAAACCATCAGTACACTCTGATGTATCCTCCGCAGTCCCTACCTCTGCGCTCAGTGCGGGTAGAACCTCGCTTTGCAGGAAAGAATCTCTTACTACTTTTGTTAAAAATACGTGAAAGAACTTACTAAATTCAGGTAACTTCTTGCAGATATTTTGGTCCTGTGATATATTTCAGGTATGATTTCCTTAAAAAAATGGAGGCATTAAATTGTATAGACAGTATATATAGTGCAAAAAAGTTTCTGACAGTGTTAGAGGCAGTGATTTGAGTATACAGAAGATAATGAGTCATTACTTTTATTGGTATTCTCCTGATTTGGTTTTGCTATTGCCTTTTACTTTGCTTTTGACATACACTGTGTAAACCGAGTTGTAGCAAAAAAGTTATAAATAAGCTACTGCCTCTGAAGCACGCTAGAATACGTCATGCTCACAGTCCCTACCTCCTTCACAAAGGAGATTTTTCTGGGAAGCTTTGTTTCTCGTGCTTGCTGCTTCACTATTCTGTTGTTGCTGCTAAGTAGTTGTTGTGGAAGTTGTTCTTCTGATAGGAAGCTGACTTTTATCAATACATTACATGCAATGTTTTTTGCACAATAAATTTAAGAGAAAGTAACCTTATTATGCAATCATTCTTGTGAACATTAGGAAAGCTATTAAAATATGATGCGATCATTTATCACAAGCATATTTGTTACAAATACTAATACAACAGATGTGATTATAGCTTACAAAGTCAGTGCTACAAGAAAGGATGAGATGTTGGCAATTGTAGTTTGTCACGCTTGGCTTAGAATTAATTCATATTAAATAATATTTTAAATGCATCATTTTGTTTTTTTCACTATGCTCCCAGATGGGTGTTTGTCTTCTAATAGCTCACTGTTTAAGTTCTGTAAATAGTTGTAACTTCTAATGTTAAAATGGGTAAATTACCAAATAACGCCAAATATTACTGCTCCACTTGTCAAACACAGTTTGATACAAAGAATTGGTTGCATGTTTTTCAGAGTGCAGGGCACATGCTACAAGTTAACCAGCTTTACAAGGAAATGTTCCTTCTGGCTTATACTAGAAAATATTTGTTCTGAAAGGGGCTTATTTATTTATTAAATAAAACACCCAATCTTACCATATGGTTTCATTTCAGATATGCAGTGTCAGTCAGGCATGCTATGCTAGCCAAGAACATTTGCCTGTCCCTATGCCATCTACACAAACCTTTGTGTTCTGTGTTTACGTTTTGGACAGCTTCTTTTACAGACATACATATTTGCTAATATCCAAATGCTAAATAAATCAATAATATGTCAGACCTTGTGCGAACAGTAACAGAAAATTGGGTGGCCCAGCATTAACCAAGTCATGTGATTGACAGTTAATCATTTCCTTCCTCGTGATAAGCTCATTTTTGTTTTCATCTAAATACCGGAGTCTGTGCAGAAACCATCAGAAGTACCTATTCTACATTGTCATTGATGGCGACTCTTGCACTCAATTAATCCAATACCCTCGATTCATCAGATACTATCAAAAACATGCAGCTAAATAAGACTACTTCATAAATTACCAGAACTAGTTTTAAGGCCCTAACTGTTACCTTTAACTATAGGAGCAGAAACATGATCACTGTGAAATATAAGCAAATCAATACACTTTAGCTTTTTTAATCCTTGGTGGTAGCCATCATTCGAGCAGTTTCCTACCCAACATGTCTTAATTGGTTTCCAAAAACTGTTGCACTGTGCAAAACATGGAGGTTCTTGAACTATGTCCTCCACAATGAGTCCAAATACCAGGCAGATAGAAAATGAAGTTTAAGGTTGTATGAAAATACCCCAATGTTTGAGTTGCTAGGATAAAATGGAACAGATACCTTTCAGTATGGGGCGCTCTCTGAGAGCAGCTGAAGTTGTTGCAATCTCACTGCTTAATCCAAAGAGAGGAGAAACAGACCAATTTATCAAAAGTATAAACCCCATATTTTCATCCTGCTGCTCTTCACTCAGAAAAAAACCCACGAGTTGTTTAGAGGAACCCCAAATAGGATTACACTCAAGATTTCCAGGGACAGGAACAAAACTGGACTGTACCCCTTGCTGCCCGTCACACCAGAACTCCCATGGCTCAGGTCCTTCCCTGAGGCTCCCTGCCACGCCAGCCCTCCCCGCCAGCTCCTGCTGGTGTTTGCACTGATGGACACCTTCACTTACTCCAGAGCTCACAAGCTCTGCACAGAAATATAAGCACGGTAAATGTTAACACGCTTAAATCCATAATGATTTATGAAACACATGAAGAGGTAAAGCTAGGCCTCCTCATAGTTTCCAGTGAAGATAGATCAAGTATAAGGTTTTATACCTTAAATCAATTTTAATGGTTTAGCCATTTTTTTTTCTAATCTCTGTGACCACAGGAGTTAGAACTAGAGTAGGTAAGCTGCTGCTTTCACTCCTGACAGACAAACACTGGAAAAAACACTTTTTGTTCCGAATGACAACTTTGGGAGAACAGCGGGCCAAGAAGACTCTATGGCTTGACAGGTGTGGCATTTGCTTTGGATACAGACAACCTTAGACCTTGTCCTTGCACCAAATTAAACATAACAGGAGGTTCAGTCTGAATTTTGCACATCCCCATCAGCCACATGCTTTCTGACTCAACAGATATTTAATTCTTTCCACAAAAGGGAAACTGTTGCAGTAGAGGAGTTTGAGAACAGGAGCCTGCACTCCATGGACCTTGGAAGGCAAGTTAGGCTTGAATACTCACACTGCTAAAAACCAGACAGGAGTAAACTTGAGAAGCTGAGCTTCTGACCGACCAATCTCTTATCAAGGTATCATCCATTACCACAGACATTAAACTACGTTTTGTCAACTGTGGCAGAGTATACAGTATGCTTCCCTAGGAAAAGCCACAAATACTATATACACAAATAAAATTGCACTCATTTCCAAATCTGCCTATTCTGCAGCTGGTTGCCCATTCATACAGGCAGCTCAAGGACACCATTATGGCCACTGCTCAGACCTACCCCCTCCAGCATCTCCCCACTCTCCCCTCCTCCTCCCAGTTGCCACCAGCTTCTGCACCACCTGCAGAGTGGCTGCACAGCCACCCCAGGAGCCAGCTGGGGTCACGGGCCACAGGGCTGGTGCATTTGCCCTCATGGAATACCCTTCCCTCTGTCTCAGGTAATTGCTGAGCCAAATCTCTCTTTCATTTGCCCTTGGTATGGCTAACGTTGTATGTTTGCTTTGAAATGCATGGGTTTGGAGGCAAGATGAAGGGTGTGCTTCAGTTTTATGGAAATGTTATTAAAAGCCTTTTCAAAAGTTGCTTCTGTGCTAAAAAAAAAAAGAGGAGGCGAGGTTTTTTAACAAAACAAAACCCCTCGAGACATATCTTATTTGCCAAGCAATGTACACAAAAACCTGATTAATTTAAAGTTACATTCATATATTTTAAACAGTCTTAAATTATTCACTTCCATTTAAAAAAAATATATCCAAGCACAGTTGCTTCAGTAATAAATTTTTAAGATGGTGGGACATTTTACATCATACTGTTCTCCAGAGACTTCTGTTTGCATCTTGGGCTGTTCATTAAGCCAGGAATAGCTGAATAGGAAGGACTGTACGACACTGAGCAAAACATTTCTGGATCTGGACTCACCGGACACAAATAGAAGTGGTCGAAGAGGGAAGTTAGTGCTATACCACAGGGATGCCCACAGCGTGTTTACTACTACAGGCAGCTACTGCAGTCACTGTCTACGTAGCTCAACACAAAGTTTATTGGCAAAAGCAGAGAATTCAAACTCCTCTTCTGCTCTCTGCTGTGACCCTTGAGTGAGCCTTCCAACCCCAGGCCTCGAGTGTGCTCTCCTCCCTGCCAGTCCATGGACTGAGCTGCTTCTCAGTCAGTGGAGAAGCACTGAGAACAGCTTCTTAAGGAAGCTGTTTACACTACACCGATGCTGAAAAGAACTTCCCTGCTTAAGCTAAGAGGCACCTCATATATAAAGATTTCCTACCATTTTTGTGGACAAATCAAGCCACCTTTTTTTCACAGGACAGCATCTATTGCTATTCTAAACTTGTCCAAAGCAAGTATTGTAATAGACCAGTAAGTTACAAATCTGCACGGAATGTTTAGTACAATGATGCACAGACTGCTTGACTTTTCAAGCTATGAATCCAGTGAAGTTTTACACACCAATGATATACAGAAAAGCCTTCATAGGCTGAGATTTAAGTCAGCAAGTTCTTGCAATTTGTTTTCAAAGACTGGGGACAATAAAAACGCATCTAACCTGCCTCTCCCCAACTCCAGAGTGAGCAGAATGTGCAACGAAGCACCAGCTGAATTGGTACTTGACATGGAGTACTGCTACCAAAGCTGAAGCTTTTGAGCTTTTGACAATTAGAACTCTACCCTGCCGTCCTTATTCAGTGAAGCTGATGGGAGTTTTGCCTGAAATTGGCTCTGTGAAGCCAGCAATGTGAGACTGCCATGAATATTTTAAAGTAAAGGAGTTGGAATACTCTAATGATCTTATGTAAATCTAGTCTAAGAATTTCATTGGAAATTTTTTTGAATAGGTCATTAAGCAGGGGAGAAAAGGTTGGAAAGCAGCCTGAAAAGGAGAACATTTTCAAAAGCCAAAATACTCCCTGCATTCTTCAGAGCCATCCAATTAGCCTAGCTTGGGGAAGTCAAAGAAGAACAAAGTGACAGAGCATCAAGTATATGAGTAACTACAGGCAGACCCTCCAGTCTGCAGGAAGGAGACTGCAGAAAGTCACTAATATGTAGTTCACATGACTAAATGCTAAATTTGAACCTTAAATACTTTTAAAAACACCCAAGAATTCGCATTATTCTCCTTATCATCAGTGCTAAAAATAGAAGTCCTGCAAAAATTCAAGATTAAGCAACAGTAAGAAGAGCGGTGGTGATGCCACTGGTGACAAGCACCTCATGGTTCCCTTCAGACCACAGCACCTGACTCACCTGAAGCTTTCACCAGTGCAGAGGCTGGTGCAGGATACCTGCTTGATTAGCTGCTCAACTAATTCTTTTTTTGTCATGAAGCAGTACAAACATTTATTAAGGGATTGCTTTAAAAAAACCCAAAACTGTCCTTGGCAGCTGAAGGACTTTTCAAGCCTGATTTCCTTAGTCTTTATGCGAATGCATGCTATTATTTGTAACGTGGGAAGAGCATATTTATGAATATTTTTGGTGAAGAAGTGATTAGGATAAAGCTATATATGCACAGTAGGCAAACGGTTTTACAGCATGCATCTGGCACAGCTCACTCATTAAATCTCATCAGTTTTCTGTTGACTTTTCTCTTGAAGATTTATTCCAGAAGCAGCATTATGTCAGCAGCATCTATGCTGCATTAGCAATCACTTACATGTATTGGAATGTTGCACTAAATAAATATTCAGCACGTGCCCAGGTAAAGGACTTTTCTTTGATATAAGGTCTTATTTAGCTGTACTCAGAAACATAAATGCTGTCCAGCCCTATTCATCTCCTGTACAGGCGCTATAGTAGGTTTGCAATGACCAAGCTCCTCACAACCTCCAAGATGCCACCTTCACCTCCGTGAGGTAAAAAAGAGCCATTATCCTCATTTGGTAGCAGGGAACTGAGGTTCCGCAAGGTTAACTGTCCCCACCAAGGCCACAGAGGCAGCAGACAGTGTGTGACACTGCATGTCCAGTCCACATCTGGCTGGTCAAGCAGCAGTCACCATTGCAAAAGAGACCACAGAACAGTAGCAGTGCACAAATTTAGGAGCCCTCCCTCTGTACCTCTAGGGATCAGCAATTTTTTCAATGAAACAGCCATCTGAAAGACTTGGATCATTAGAATGGATCAGCTATTACACATGCTGAATTAGCTGCATACCTGAATTAGCTTCAAAGTGGTAGATGTCTTTGAAGCAATGATGCTAATATAAACACCAAATGATTTTTTACGAGGAAAAAAAAGTAAAGTTTTCATGGTTTTACCTAGAGATAGTGCTGATGCCAGCAATCCTGAGAAAAGACAAGTTTGGGTTTATGTGACAAGCAAATTTTCACAACTTACACAGGCTGCTTTGTCAGAAAATGATGACCCACTGAAATTATTCATGCAATATTCAGATTAAATCTGGGACCTTTCCAGTAATTTAATGACAAGGACAATGCCAAGTACAAACAGAAGATATCATCCCTGGCAACATACTTAGAGACTTCACAAAGAACTCAAAATACATGGAAGATAGCATTTGTGTGTGCTAGAGAGGGTATTAATATTCAAAGATGTGCTTATGATAGACAAAAGTATTTAGACTGTTTTCAGTGAAAATTAAGGGATGTGGACCACAAAGTCACACTCAGAAGGGTGAGTAAAAAGCAATTTCAGTGATGTGTTGCAAAGAATAACTAAAATGGGTTAGAAAAAATTCACTTAAACCACGTTACAGATCAGATACTTGGGAACGCCATTCTCTATGCTTCTGATCGAGGAATCCAAATTCCTCTCTGGTTCTTTTCCCGATAGCAAGTGTCTGCTTTGGCCTCTCCTAAATGAGGCTCATAAAGCAAAATAACACTTCCTGGCCATACATCAAAAAGTAAATGCATAACAGGAGATGGCAGCTGAATACAAAATGACTTAGTGTAAAGACATCTAATATGTTTTCTGCATAAATACAATGGTTGAAAATACCACACTGATTAGAAGTTCATAGTTTTGCATGCCATTAAGCATCAGAAGCTTTTTTTTCATTCTTGTTAGGGATTAAGGAGTAGAAAATAATTCTCTATACTATTGATAGGGATGGAAACTGTTACCTATATTTAGACATTACAATAATCTCCCTTTCACAACCCTTTAAATAGGTCAGCATGTGTATTGGATATTTATAAACTAGTTCATTAGTTGATTGCTTCTTCCTTCCCTCCCATATCAAGTTACACAGAGAATGAACAAGAGCAGAAAAACTCACCTAGGGCCAAATGGTTATTGATCATAATCACATTACAATGTCAACACCTTACAACTACTACTGCACGAAATATTAATAAGAGGAAACTAAGTTATTAGCATTATTACAAAAAGAAACTAGATATCATATTTCTGTGTAAATGCTACCTTTTCATCCTGCAAAATCAGTGCATGGTAAATATTTGAATTTTCACTGCATTAAAGGTTCTAAAGTTCAACGGTAATTAGTGCAATCAGGTGCCAAATGGTTCAATTCCCAGGAGAGCACTAATATAGAATGAACTATGGAAAATTTCCAGGGATTGAATCTAGAGTATAATTAGTACAAAACTCACATTTTAGCATAATTACATAATTTGTTCTACAGACTTTGCAAAGGACTACCTATAAAATAATTTTTAAAGCACCTTAATTTGACAAAAATAAGAGTTAAATTATCTCATAATGCTGATGTTAATGTTTGAGGGAGAATGCAAATTACCTTAGGGAAAAGCCTGGTTAGTTGGGTAGATGTCACTGCAGCACCATTCAGAAATCAAAATTACGTAACTGTAAGTGCTGTCTAATTTTCCTTAATATTTACTCTAACTCTCATTTTCCTCCCACCAAACTCATTTCTGTTTTACATGTTTGATAATGAACAGGCTATCAGCAAGAGGTACTACTGCAGAAACAAGAGCACACCTATCCATTAACCAAAGGAAAACAGCTAAACTGTATGCGATAATTAGCAGCCATCAATTCAAAATCTAATTTTAGACTCTTGATTCTGGAAAGCCTGACAAATAGTTATGATCTCGCTCACGTGAGCAGCATGAAGAGATCATTGAGACAACATAGTTAAGACCTTGCATATTGGGAATGATACCTTTCTGGACATTATTTGATTCCAAATGTAAATTCAAAGATCCCTAGTGCTTATCTCTTATTAAAAAAAAATCTCCAAAGATAATATTTTAATCAAAGCAATATAATTTCCTTGAATACACAGTGGGTGTTTCTATCACAGTCTCTCAGTAATAGTCCATTCAGATTGACCTTAAATAACAGCGGTTGTATAAAGAGCAGTTTTGTGAGCACCAGGATTAATGAAACCCTGGTTTCCTACAGATTTGTGTGTCATGGTTGACTGAAGAACTGAGCTGCTCAGGCTGAAGCTCTTCTAACAGTTGGGGCATTTATTAGGTCTTTCTGCCTTGCAAATTCTTGCACACTATTTGGCGTGAAAGCTCACCCTGCCACCTTCCCTTAGTGCTGGCATTTACACGGCTTTTTTCCTCAGTTGCCCGTTTCCATGAAGCTGGTACGAGTGTAATTATTGCTGAGACCCTTCTGCTCATTTTACTTGACACTGGCTAGTGGGTTCGACAGTTATTAGAGGCAGGAAAACACATAGACACACAGTACACTTGTGTAAGTCTTTTCTCCACATAAAACTAAGTTTTTAAAACAAACAACTGTACGGACCATGCATGCAGTGACACAAGCAGCAAGGAAAGATTGCATAGGGTACTCTCTCTGGTTTGGTGAGTGTAAATATTGTGCAGCTGCTTGCTTTCACTTCTGTGACTGGAAACACATAATTAACAGCTTCCTTCTGCCCTACTCCCATCTTTACTCAATGTCCTTCATCCTTGTTACAGTTGTCCACTGTGGGAATCAATGCAACACCTTTGAATCCTACTCACTCCAAAGCACGTTAGAGTTCAGGCATTCCCCCCAGGTAGCCTCAAAGGGGAGATATCATTGCAATTTATGATAAATGATGCACTGATAAAGGTTGTCTTTGTCACTTTATATTGCTGGGCCCCATTTTTCTAATCTTTCTCAGAAGCAGCTTACATCATGTTACATCAAGTTAAATAATCACCTAATCTAAATGAAACCGCAACGCGCACATACTCAGTGTACCACTTAGTGGTTTTCCCCAGCTAAGAAAATTGACAGGGTATATACACTGTGCAAGGCTGATTAGTACTTAAAATGAACTAACCTGAACATAATCGTTCTGTCAAGAGCTGTATTTTTTAATGTGAAAATTTCACAAAACATTCATAAAATACAGTATCTAAACTGCAATTTGTTTGATTGATAATTTCATATCTTTTAGGATTTTTTTTTTTTCTCCTGAAAAAGGTTCACCACTTCTAATGAAATATGCAGTGCTTTTAATCAAATGTCAGGTTTGAACATCTTGGCTCAAGTCCTTTGGTGGAATGCATTTGGCAATTCAGGGCACGTCAAATTGAATAGAGCTGTAACAGTCTAGTAGAGGAAGAGAGCTCCCAAATATGTTCTCCTGCTTCAAGGTTATCTCTCAGATTGCAGATTAGATGTTCATTTGCCTTGGCTTGTGTCAGGGAGTGCTGTCCTAGACTTTGAGAAGGACTTCTGTTCCCTCAAAGTGCAGACTGTGCTATATTTAAGGCTGAAAACTTGAACAAAACTAGATAACTTGGGGGAGAAAGGTATGAACTAGCCAGTGTTCCCTCCTCACATTCAGATACTTTCCTACCACTGCAACACTTCAGCTGAGTCTCACAGTAAAAATCTCCTGTCCTCCTCCCAGAGAAGGTTTATGTAAATCTTAATTACCGCATCACAGTTTCAATATTTACTGACACACTGTAAATCCACTGTGTACAAAGCAGACTAGGATCCAATAATACAGAGGCATTGTTTAATTATATGTTTATGAGAGCAGTAAAACTAATAATCCCCAGTAAAATCTTTGAAAATTATCCAATCATGATAGAGTAATCACTCTCCTTTCAGCGCAGGATAAAAGCACAGCAAACAGACATTGCTGTATCACAAAGCTTTATCAGGCACAGTTACACGGCCCCCAGCCCAATTCATACTGCCAGCCTCACACAATCAATGTATTTAAAAACCATGCATTAGAAAAGCAATTGAATAACTCAAGTTTTGGTGCCTATATCAATTATTTCATTTCAATGGGTCTCACAGGGAATGGATTCTAGAAGCTCTTTTTAGATGCACAGCTCTGATCCAAAGCCAGCAACAGTTAGGGGAGTCTTTCCTTTGTATCAGCTATCTAGGGATGAGGCCTGACAAATCCCCGCTGTGACAATTCATCTGGTTTCCGGCAAGATTTTTTCACGTGTAAAGAATACATCCCTGTTCAGAGAGAATAACATAAGGGCATTTTGCTTTTTGCAGGTTTACTGTGCGCATGTCCTCTTGGTTACAGTGTCCCATAGTGCATTAAAGAATGCAAGCCAGTCATGTAAAAGAGAAAATGTGTATTTATCACAGGCTTTCCCTATAAATTATTTCTAATGGAGAGAATACTTAATACAATGTGCATGTATTTTTCCATGTGGAGACAAAGCATCAATGTCTCTTTATCCGCTTGTGAGTTAAGAAGCTGTTCTTTAGCTTGTGGGATGTGGCTGTTGCTAAGACAACTGCGGTGCAGCCACTTACAATGTCCGTGATCATGCACCACAAGCTGTAATTTACCCACAGGTTCCTCATTTATTAGAGCAGAGAAACAGCAGGACGATTGCTGCACCATGTCCCACCTGATGCAGCATAGTATGAGCGGCTGTCACTACCTGCTCTGGGTCTAAACGGACGCTGCATTTGAAAGGAAACCAAATACTGCAGTAAATGCTTTGTCAAAGCAAAGTGCAACCTCTGAGCCTGGGAACGGAAATGAAGGAAACCCTACCACTTTGCAATTGCCTCAAATAAAATACAACTTTCCACATTATAGACTTTTGAAAGACTTACTAGATTTTGGTGCATGCCTTTAATGAGATCTATATGTAAGAATCCTTCAGAGCCTGGGGAAACAAGCAAAAAAACCAGCACAGTCTGGGGCTTTACATTTGGTCAGTCCACTGCAGGGCAAGTAATAGGGCAGTAATTAGGATTCTCATGCAGAGCAAACAGTACCTCATGTAGTGTGTTTTACCACTTGGGAGGATGAGCTAACATCAAAACTCCCTTGCTTTGTGGACGGTCTGCCCCATGCTGCTCACTTTCTGAGAACACCTTCAGGATCAGTCACCACCGTTACAGTGTCCAAGCTTGTCACGGGGAGCACTCCTACAGGAAATGCTTCCCTACTGCCAGTAGATTTCTACAGTGCACAGAATTAATTAGGCCAGTATAGTCTTACATTCCTATATCCTGGCAGGATATAAGATTATTTGGGGGGCATTTCTAAAGCCTATGTCCATGCAAAAGTAAATGGTAAGTCACTGTTACTGTCCATAAGGTCAGAGGATGAGGAGAGATTATGCGCTATGCAGAGGTTGGGCTGAACAATCACCTACTTTCCCAAAGCTGTGACTAGAAGAAATGCTGGGTCTGGAAAGAATGGCAATGTAAGAGGCTAACCAGATGAGAACCAGAAGAGCACATGAACATGCACAGATTACTGTCCATTGGAGGAGCTATTAGGGCAGCAGCACCTGCCATCTGAATTCAGTAAAGCACCTCGATATATCTGAATTTCAGTTTTCAAAACTTCACAGCACTTACAGTGCACAATAGTGTTATATCGTTACTGCAACGACACCAAGACATGCAGAAAAAGCTGCCGCTTGTCTTGTTTTGTATATCCAGTCTTAATAGACATGCACCTTATGTTCAATAGCGTGGCAGTACTGAGCAGTCATGTCTGCATTACTACTGATAACAAGCATCAGTGAGGAAAGAATTGAAAGACAACTATAGAAGATAACTATGAAATGCATGTCAAATATTCATTTCCTTGTAATCCAGTACTTCCATTTCTTTCTTAGAGTCCCACACATAGTCAAGACATTTGTAAGTACAGGTTCCTACTCAGATCTTCATGTGGACAACAACTAAGCCAGTCATGTTATTTGAACAACAGTTCACAATCTATGGTATATAGGTCTTTAAGATTCTTCTTCCACCTCCTTGTTTTGTCAGGTATTTATTCTATACATAACTATTTTAGTTTACGGCAATAAAATCCGTTCTCCTTAAGGCACATTCTCTAATGAACAAATAAAAAAGTGTTATTTTGTTCACAATGTGATACGAACAGCTTAGTATCAATTTTAGAGAAGTATGACTAGCTTCTTAATGGCTTCTTATTTCAGTTATTTCTAGCTGCAACTAAGCCAGAAAAATGCTTTAAAAATCATTCTTATTAAAGCATTTTGAGAAGTTTTTAGCAATGCTTGTATGTGCCATCAGTATAACATTTTAAATAACACACTTAAAAATAGAACTGTTTCTAGAGATCATACAGGAAACATGCTGTAAGGGAAATATGTTTATGATAACAGAGTTCCTATACATATACTTAGCTTCATAAAGCCACTTGAGAATCCCAGCTTACAGACAGGAAAGTTATGTACCTTAATCCTTATTTATGTTGCTTTAAAATTGAACTGATCTTCCAAGCTGCTCACGTTTGAACGCTTCATTTAAGTCCATGATTGTTGCTGAAGGTTCAGCACTTTGGGAACATTCCTGTCTTGAAGGGCTCCAATTTCAGATTTAGCTTTTAAGTATTATTTTCCATACTTGAAGTCACAGTGGAATCCAGTATGTCTGAACTCAAGTTACTAGCCCAAATTTTCCTGCAATGATTCACATCTCCTAGACTTCAACATATACTTTGATCAGTCTTTTCATTCCCTGATTTCAGCTTCATAGTGGAGTTCCCCAAACTCCACTGAACTCTGTGGGATTGCTGAGCATGACAGAAATGCCAGAGCAGCAGGTACACATGTATGTCCCACTGAAAGGCTTCCTCCTGATGCTCCTTCCTGCATAATTTGCCATTTTCCCAAGAAACATCCAGTAGCTTCAATGGGTGTGTTAGAGCAATGCTTTCACTCCATTTGTTTCAAATGTACTTCAGTTACAATCTGCTCTTAAAATGATACAAATATGCAAATATAAGGACTGTTTTCTATTGTTCTCTATTTTCTTTTCAAATAGGTCTAGTGTACAGTCATTCATTTACCCACACTTACATTTCCCTGTCATCACTGTAGCTGAGCAACTTCTACAGAAAACAGACAGGCAAGTCTGCTGGGCTCCACAGAACACCTGGTTCTTATTTTTCATAGTATGACAGTTCAAGAAAGAAAACTTTATTTTTAGGTAGAGGAGAGGGTGTTTGACACTGTTTGAACTGTTCTGGTCTACCCAACTGGAAATACCTACTTTAGTAATGCCTATGAGTAAATGAAGACCCAAGCATATCCCTATATTCTGTTCCTTATTCTCCCAATAGCTTGCAATATGATACATCATGATGTCCGAGTATACCAAACATTGTCCAGAAGACTGCAAAACACAACCTTTACATTAGAATTTGCAGCTGTTCAAGAGTACGGTCAAGCTCTCCTTGAAATACAATGGAAGAGTGAAGACCATATCAAGCACAAGTAGTAGGTCCTTCATTTTCCTCATAACAGTACCTATAAATAAGCAATAGTCAGCTCAAGGTCTGTCATAATTTTAAAAAAAAAATTATTTGTAACCAGTATAAAAGGAACTAGAGAATGTCTTATGTGTCCCCTAACTGTAGGAGCTGTTCTTAGAAAGAATGACTGCTGCTTCTTCTTCTACCTGGCTGGACAGATGATGATGATGAATTTTGGCATGGATGATATTGATGATAGTCTATTTCTGTAAAAAGACAAAAGCTGAGTCCTGTCTGCACCTATCTTTTGAGATTACAGTATAGATTACTGTCTTTTTCCTGAAGGAAGAACAACAGAAAAAAATCCCTAAATTCACTTAGATGTGTGTATTCCACTTTCTATACATCACTATTTTAATTTTTTTTTAATTTTAAGCATAGTATGTCATTTCTATTTATCAACAACTTTACTTCCCTTCTAAGGTATTCAATTTAAAAATCCATTCAAGGGTATGATACATAATTCAGCTTGACAAAACATGACGCATTAAGATACTCCATTAAATCCTTACAAGCACCTTGTCTGTCAGTAAAAAAAGTACTGAGCACTATGCTGGTGCATCCTTACTTCCCATCTTCTTCTACTCAGCTAGAAAGGAAAGAGTTAATTCCAGTACAGAAGAGCAAGGTCCACTAATTTAATTCCGTTCTTACTGACTCATTCTTTGGTTTAAAGAGCGGGTGCTTTGTTTTGGGAATTGAATCTCAGTTTCTCTTTGGAAAGGCAACTCCTGTCAATCTTATACATATGAAAGGGATCATGAAAATTCATATCTGCTTGGATCCCTATAGGGTGATATTTATTACTGTTGGGTCAACTGCAAAAGTACTCAATAGAAAAGTAAAAGGATGTTGTAAATGTCAGTAAAGGCTGGACCAGGAGTGGTTAGAAAGAAAATGAGATGAAGTGGATAGACCCAAAAAGTGCAAGATTTCTTTTTATAATTATACAGATGGAAATTCTGTATATACAAAATTGTATTTGAAGGGATGTACTTATAAGTAGTAAGTCAATAATTCAAGAAGGAGAGAGGTAGGTAACAGTGAATAACTCGGAAGACTAGAGACAGCAGACAAAGATCTGTTGGGCTGCATTTTTGACTGATGGAAGCACTGACATTTGGCGGGGGGGGGGGGAATAAGCAGATTTCATAAAGAGAATTAAGTTTTTAAACTCATCCAAAGCAACAAAAGGATTTTCACTTCTCTGAAGAGTGAAGTTTGATGCTACCAAAAGCAGTATTATTATTATTATTAGGTGGGGTTGAGACTTTCCATTCATCTCACGTGTTGCTTCCCATCACCCACTCCCAGCAGGCTTCATTCCTTAGTGTGGAGCCTCCCTGACAAAGCAGGTCCCTGACAACAGCAAGAGGAAAAGGGAAAGCAAAATAAAAGAATTTAGAGGAAAGATAAATTCGACTTACATATGACCCAAGAAAAAAAGTTTTGTGATGGTTTGTTTTGGGGTTTTTTGTAATCTTGGACAAAATAATGTTCGGTTATCACAGTGATATGACATGGCAACTAGCAAAAGTGGGTCAAAAGAGAACGATGGAGAGGAGTTGCTAAAAGGGAGTTCAGGCAACTAATAGCCACCAAGGAAAATTCATCTCCCAAGACTAAAGCTCACACTTGCAAAGGCATGCAATTTTCCAAAATTAGGCACCTATATTTGTGTGTCTCCTGTGAAAACACAAAACCTATTTACTGACAGACAGGATTCTTTAAGTGTAGCTGTTATGTTAAGTTAATTATTCATCACATTTAAAAACAAGACAACATCGAGGTTTCCTCCACTGGTAACACTGGTGCACCTTGGTGGAAGAAAGGAAAGAATAAAAGACTATGAGGATCTTTTTCCACCTAAGTGTCTACGGTAAAACTCTTATCACTAAATAAATCCAGATCAAAGAGCTTCTATGAGTCTTAAATGTCCCAAATAAAATCAGATTAGTTAAACTGCAAATCCCTGAACACAGTTAAAGGTCTTCATTAGAGGAGGAAATAACAAAACTGGCCTAAATAACTTTTCAAGTCACCAGTGAACTTTCAAAAGGAACTATTTTTAAAACGTCTTAATTAAAAAACAAATATAAACTATTCCTACAGAGCAACTGTAGGATTCTTTGTCTGACATACCTTCAGTAATGAGGAATGATAACTGAGTCAATTTTTATGAAAGTTCTTGTCATCTAATATTATTAAATTGGACTGGCTTTCAAGGGGCTCGTAAACAATTTATTGAAACTGAATTAAAAGGTTCATGTACTAAGTCATATAAAATTTTGGAACAGAGGCACAGAACATTTCTGGCTCTTATTATTTACTATGCAAAATATGTACTCTCTGTTATTCATTTTTATATTATGAAGTTACATTTCAAAGAATCTTGGTTCTCATGTAGTAAGTGAAATGGCAGCAAAATTTCAAGAACTGAAGAAATCTATTTTATGTGTTTGCAAGAAGGGCATATACATTAGAGTCTGGTGCTTGAGGAACACTTAGAAGTCTGTGCCTATAACATCCAAAAAAAGGTTACTTCTTCCATTTAGCAAACCACGAAATACTAGGTATTTGTTCAAATGAAGGACAATATTTTTAATATTTATATTTTTAATTAGGTTTTTTAGTATTTATCATCAGTAATATGGGAACTTGCTAGTATGCTGAAATAAAAGAAGCATTCTAGGATTTAGTTACAGTATACTGATAAACAAATGAAATGCAAATAGATTAAATACTCGCAGGGCAGACTGCACAGTAATGATTTAGACATATAAAGAAGTGGTCACATGGGACGAGAACCATTTTTTAAATGGTTATTCTCTCCTATTTCTGAAGTTTACATATAATTGAAGAAAAGGTCTAACTTAGGTTTTTTTTGTGAGGTGTCCTTCTGTTATCTCAGCAACTGGGTAACATTTTAACAGTAGCATATTGCCATTTGTTTCATGAAAATAACATTAGAAGATAAGAGCAGTTGACATATTGCACATGAGCATTGTTCATTAACATACAGAAAAGGAAAATCCAGCAGTAGAGCTGCAATTTTGTTTATTACAGATTCAACAGATTTCTGTTTTGCTCACAAGGATTCAGTGCAAGGTTTTGGTATTAGCCAAATTCTCCCTTCTCCTGCCCCCAAAAGTGGCTTATGCCAAGAGGCTTGCCATATTTCATCCATCTCCAAGACCGCCTAGCTTCTCCACCACAAACTGGCCCACACAGACTTTACATTTCATTCAGCCAAGTTTGGGAATACTATAAAAAGCTATATTCAGGACAGTGGTGTACAAAAGTAGGTTTTGCTACTAAAGTTTTGTGCAGCTGTAAAAGCATAAAACCACCATAATGTATGGTGGGTTTAAAACTGGTTTAGAATCACCTATTTTTTCTCAGTTGTGCATTGTCACATTGTTATCCTGCTCTCATCTTGCATACATCTTGGTGACTTTTTTGTAATGAATTCTGTGCCCTTGATGAGTATTTTCCTTTTTCCCCTATCCTACTCTTTTTCTCTCTCCCCAATTTATTCAAGTTTAATTTATTCAACGCAGAAACCAGTAACTGAATGGAATTCTATCAGGTTTTCAATTTTGGTTTTTTTTTATTTTTATTTTTTTCAAGAGAGTCAGATATTAAGCCTTATTAACCTTGACATTGTCACTTTAACTTAAGACCTACAAGCCAAGCGGTTGCCTCGCACACAGCACATATGGGCCATTTTAAACAAAAATTGACACGGTCAGCAAACACATCCAACTGAAATGAAAACAGTCTCTGAAAGGCACTAGTTATGGAAAGAGAGCAATTTCAGACAGCAGGAGCCAGAAGCAAGAGTGCTGTGAAGGTACCTGCAAAAAGGGGGGATCTATAGTACGTTCATTTAGCAAAGCCCAGTACCCCACTGCTCCTGGAGTGAAAGATTTAGACGCTAAAGTAGAGGCCTGGCATGCAAGCCACTTTCAGAAATGAAAACAGTGGTTTTCAAAGAAAATTATTAAAAAGCAAAGCTAGCTTTTAGCATGAAATAGCTTGATCTGATGTTGAAGGTCTTACACTCCACTGCAATGCGTCCAAACAGCAACACTGCCCAGTATCCAAACTACAACACCGTGTAGATACAAACATCTGAGAGTACCAGTTTTGTGAAGACCTTGGACAGGAGAGCTATAATCAAGCAGTGATTAAACCATTCCTAATGACTTGATAAGCAATAAAAATGGTGCAGGAGAGACACTGTGAACTGATTAAATAAAGTGTCAGAGGCAGCACTGAGGGTATAAGAGAAGAAGGAATTTAAGCATTTGGCTAAGCATTTTAACTCTCCACACACACGCTTCTCTATCAAAACAAAGTCTGCAGCGTGACTCCCCACAATTTAGCCTACAGATCAACCTCAGAACAAATTGGCTCACTGTGCTCTAAAAAGAAATGGAAATTACTTTCTTCTCTACACTGGAAATGATAAAATTTACCCATCATATGAATCATTTGACTGATTCTAAGTCTCCTAGCCAGACATTTTTACTGATAGGATAAGGATAAATGTTTCTATTTAAGGAATGATTTTATAACCTGTTATCAAAATATTTTTTTACAAGCAAACAAACAGCACTCAGAGAAATATTTTGTACCAGTCTGTCAAACACTATGCTTTGTTAAGGCAGGAGAAACCAAGCAGTGAGAGCGCTTGGAAGGTGAACTGAATAGCGTTAGCTACCTAGGAGTGACAGCCAGGCGCGGCTGAGCGATGCTCCCTGGGAGAAGTTCCTGTGCTTCCACTGCTGCCCCTGCGTTACAGCCCTGCTGAACAAACACCTGAGTGGGCACAACTGCAGAACTACAGTAGGGGCGTGGGGTGGGGTGTGGAAGATCCTTTGATAGCACAGAAAATGCAAGGAACTACACCCCAGATAGAAACCCCTTGGCCATCGTCAGCCCTGCTTTGCTCCAATTTTACTGCAAGTCAATCCTCAGCTGGAATCAATACGGTAAAAATAAGCATAAATTCAACAGTGACAAACCACACACCCACTGGGTTCACCTGAAAACAAAACCCCGTTTGTATGATCTATTTACCAAGTCAAATGTGATTTAGACTCCAAGCATATGTGGTTTTCCAAACTAATACTTTCAAGATGTCTCGTTCTTTGTCCTACAAGAGGAAGAAGAGAGAGCAGACAGCAGGGTCCCTGGGGCTGTAGGCTGGTGTCCATTTGTGCTGGCTGTTGCACATGCACAGAGCACACAAGAATTTACAAACTAAATCAACAAGGCAGACAAACAGAGTGTCCAGGGAGCTGAGTTTGCCCTCATTTTACATCAGGGAACCGGGCCACAGGAAAATGAAATAACCTGTTCTCCAACCAAGGAGTGTGCTCAAAGCTGTGAAAAGAAATCCAATCTACTGAATCCTTCCACTTCAGACTTTACCTGCAGAAGTTTCTTTCCAAATCCCTTGGATAGTGCAGGTATTTTTCTCTACATCTCTTGGTTTTCTTTACACTAGAGAATTTCCAATCAATTGTCTCAGCCTAAAGTTTTCTTCTGAAACTACTATGGTTAATAAGTGAAATATTTTCTAGGCGATTACGTGAAACTCTAGCACCAGCAACGCCTATGGCTCTTGCCAGGCAGAACAACCATTCTCTGGCCATGGATGCTTCATAGTGCGGGAAAACTCTGAAGAGCCACAAGAAAGATGAAAACAGGTAGCCTTTGGGAAGGATTTTGGAAGCTAGAAATACAGGGCAAAAGTTGTTACTGTTCTAAACAGAAGATCCCTCTGAACCATACTCAAATGCCTGGCCCTACGGAGCCAGGCACAAATGCCAATGTCTGCTTCCCTTATGGCTGTACAACTCAAAGTGGAAGAATTAGACCACAAGTATAGCTCCTGACCCTTGACTCAGAATAAAAGGTAGATGATGTGAAAACAAATAAAAATGCATTTTCCATACTGACAATGCCAATTTACACGTGTTTAATCTAAAGGTGCACAACACGCTTCTAAAAAGGAATTGGGGGAGTGGGGGTAAAGTGCCACAGACGTGAGTCTTTTTCCACTGCACTCTCAAAAAGGTGAGCTGATTTTGAAAGCACTCCACGTATATGTTCTGTAGTATTTCCAAAATCTTTTTTCCTTCTTTCCCAAGATACTACATGATCATACACAGGCCAAGTTTTGAAAATTACTCTGAAAAACACTTTAATCTGCACTAGTTATGTTTACAAAGAAGAATTATTAAACCTGCCAAGATTTGTAACTGCAAAATAAGAAAATCCTGAGTATTTTAAAAAATAAGTGGCTGTATACTTGACACCCACCCCCCCCCCCAAAAAAAAAAAAAAAAAAATCAGCTTCTACTGCAAAGCATATTGAAGCTACAGGAAAGACTTCTATTAGCTTTTGTGGGTTTTACTGCCAGCTTTTGTACATCTGCAGCATTTGGTGCCAAGTTAGATGGGACAGAAATCATTGGCCAGTGTTACATCATTTTATCAGTTATATTTCATGTTTTACTTTAATTTTAACACAGTCTCTGGCATTATATTTCCCATTTAAGAGTAATGTATTTCTACCTTTCCTCCACAGTTCATTACAAAGAGCATTCAACAATTTGCTGTTGTATTACTGGCACTGATTTTACCAATTCAGACTTTTATGAAAGGCTTGCTTTTAATTTCAGTAGAATGCAAATTAGGATAGATATTAGAGTACAGCAAGCTCAAAAGCTTTCAGGACAATGGTCATGAAAGGTGCCAGGTTGATAAAACTAGGAAGTGATATTCTTTACTTATCTGCATAAAAGATGCAGCTGAGAAAAACTTCAGCATCTTCCTACACCTCACCTGCCATTCAACTGCATCCCAGTAGGAATGACTATGCTTTGTTAGCAAGACTTACTAGCACCCAAAAGATGAAGTAAAAATCAAAACATTAAATATAGACTTCAGTCTCCTAGCATTATTTTAAATCAGTGCCCATTCAGAAAGATTTTGAGAAACAATGAAAAAGCAGCTAAGATACACGTCTTTCAGAAATATTTACATAATGAAAAGATCTTCGTTTGGGCATATGCAGTCAATTATTGATGCCATGTGATCTCTTTTTACTATAGTATTGACACAAATTACATCAGAGGCATTAGAGATTTGATTTGGGGAGCAATTAATTTACACCTCCTGAAGCAATTTACATTGCTCAGTTTTTATCTAAGTAAAAACCACACAGACACATTCTCAAAATACAGATGAGGAAACCTGGTATCGCTTACATAACCAAACCCACGTATCGCTACGAGGGCATTTCAGACTACAGCAGGTACCCTTAGCAGATGGCAAGTCGCTGACAGCTTTAGATGTTCTAAATTAAATGAATCAAGATACCACTTGTTCCAAGTGAGTGGGTGGTTAATCACATTCACCCTTTGTATTGTTGACAGAAAATGTTGATTTTGGTAATAAGAAAATTGAGAATTTTGCAGAAGATGGAAATGTGTTTAAAATTCAGAACAAAAGGTCAATTTTCCACTCATAATCAACTCTCCTATCAAACCACATTTGAAATAATAAAAAAAAAATATTGTAGAAGATAGAAAAATCTGGGGTAATTCACAGTGAAGGTCAGGAAATAAGTTGTTAACAGGTTGCGCGCAACTGATCCTTTCTGTTACTCAGAACTACAGCATAGATTATCATCTGATTTCAAACCTTTAGGCATGTCAATCCATGTTTCAAAATTCACGTGAAAATGTAAATTATTTCCATGTTCAATTACCACATGAAACATCATGGCACTCATTTGTACACGTCTATTTCATTACTCTCATATTATTGATAGATACTTGAATATTAATCCTTTGTATTTTAGCTTGCATTATAGGCCTTCATATTCTACAGATGAATTCAAAGTCTGAATGAGCAGTTATGAAGTTTCAGTAAATCCAAAATAAGAAAATCATTATTTCCTTTTTCATATATGTTCACATACATGAAAAATGAAGCTATCTTCATAGAAGTCTTTGGCCAGATGTAGGGACTTGAATAATCAAAGGAATCTGTTGCATGATCAATAACATTAGGAGCACAGCAGACTACTCACTGCTATTCAGAATTCTCTTAATTGGGTTTTCCTCAAGGAAAGCAATTTTGTTTCATGATACTAACTGACAGTAGCTGCTGCTTGAGCATGACAGCATTATCAAATATTCTGCTTAATGGTGACATTTGGTCAGTATTAAGAAGTAAAGTGGTGTTTTACCAGGTGTTGATTAGGCATGAAATGTTAATCTCTTGTCTTTTATCAAATAAGCTACCCTAAAAAGACTAAAAAATACAAAACAAAAAATGAAATGCAGTGAATATTTTATGAATTTACTTTAATTGATATTGTATTTTGCCTTTTTAGACTTATAAACCGCCCATGAATTCTTCCTACCACATGTGAACGTGCTACATTCAAAGCTCCACAGAATAAATAACTTTCCTTTTTTTAAGGGAGCTAATGGGTCCACTGTGGTGTCCCAATTAAGAGGATTCTCGCGTACTAATTTTATGGTTTCTAATTAAGGCTCAATTATGGCTCTAGGAGGCTGGCCTGGACTCGGGTTGAATGGCAAAGAATTTGAACCGCGAAGGCTGGAGACATTCAGCCTTCTAGGTCATAAGCAGCCTTAACATCTCCCTGGTGCGTACTTGCCAGCAGCAGTTATGCTGCAGGTAGGGCAGATGTAGTACAGATGTACAGCACGCTCTCCTGAGATGGTCCTAAGCCGTCTGCCAAACTTGCTCGCATCATCTTCACTCACTATGAAGACTGAACCCAGCTCCAGCAACACTGTGACAACCAGTCCTTTCTGACAGGTTAAATCCTGGGCACCTGGAGTAAAAGCAGGAGGCTCAACCCTCAAAGGGCTCTAGAGGGAGGTGTAATAACCACTTACACAGACCAAGCACTTGGGGGGCACAAAAGCTCACACTTTACTCTAGCAACTAACCGTTTTGTGGTAAGAGACCCCAAATGCAACATACTCAGGAAAAAGAGAAAAAAACAAGTAATCTGTTTGCTGTCTCTTCAGTGTAAAAGTCTTAACACTGCGTACGTTGCTGAAGGACTGCCCAAAAGAATACATCTGCTTTGTGTTAAGAATAGTAACAGGTATTTATTATATGTCTATATTGGAGACAAGGACAGGCACTGAAGTAAACCTTCCAAGGACTTCACTGGTTTGGAAATGTGTCCCAGGGCACCAGATAACTGAAGCTGACAACGACCTTGGCAGCAACAGAAGGCTAATGTTTTCACAAGGATGAACTAACTGTTCCTGAACAAACTCTCCAATGTATTAAGGCACAAATAGGCACCGATTCAAAATAAGCCATGTATGTCTTCAGCTCCAAACTATTTTCCCCAAGTGGACAGATTTATGGGGGCCAAAATAGAATGTCACTGCCCACTTACATTTGAGTTCTCCTTGTTCTTCCAGCCACACTGAATAGTATCGGTCGAGGACATATGCACACATATATTGAGTGTATATAGGTATACACACACATGCATTTGCCACGTTTGGTGTTACTGACCCACAGAACAGAGCATCCATGTTCACAGGTCAGTTAACCTTTCCAGCGCCAGAGAACACATTTACTCATCTACACAATGCTAGGGAGAGCTCTCGGAGGTGAGAGCATATATTTCCCCAGCTCTCTCCACATCCACAGCTCTCCATGTGCCTCTGCAACTGCCACAAGAGTCATCATTACTGAATGTGTGACCAGCCTCCTGTTCCCATAAAACTCATTACCTCCTCTGGACAATCATTTCAGCAAAGAGCAGAAAATACTACAGGACTAGAAAAAGAAAAATGAGTTGGTAGGATTACAAAGATTAGATGAGTTTGTTAGACTGGGAACAAAATCAGGTTTCCTGTTAGGAAAGAGAGAATGAAGAGGCATGTTTCCAACCTTAATTTTAGTCCCTTATGGAAAGGCTGTAATGGGTTTGGAGGAAAACGCCTTCCTAAACAAGTTTTCTCCTGCTTCAGTTGCAATTCCACCAGGTAGTCTGGAAGTATGCTCGCGAGACCTGACATTAATTTTTATTTTATGTTATAAATAAATAATATTATGAAAGAGAGAAAAATGCAAACTGAAATGTCTGTGTTTACAGTGCATGTATAAGAATTCGTGGGCAGAAACAGAGAAGCTGCCAAAGCATGGCAACATAGATGCACTCCTCTTGCTGTGACACCTTTCTTCATTTTTTGAACATGATAGCAGGGAAGGAAAAGCAGCACAGGGAGAGAAAACACACTAGTTATTACAGCTACAGTCCCAATAAAATTAAACAGAATAAAAAATTAAGCATCCAGGAATAGTAAATCTCTTTTGTCTCCACATTGGTATAACATTAAAATAAGTACAACCTGTAACATCATCATGTAACTAGAAACTTTGTCTCTGCTGCAACAGATTCAAAGGGTAGCTTGCTTGCTAATGATCTCATTGCCCAGAAATGTTTTTGTTAGTCCTGACTCTAAGCCTCTACACGGAAAAAGAAAAAAAAAACCAAAGGTGCTATATAATTCCACTAATAAGAGATGGCCCATGACTCCACAGTTTCTCACTGTTTTGTTTTGCTGTGAATCCAAAGGAAGGTATTCACGTCGTCTTCAGTCAGTAACTGCAGTTTTTACTTGCCTTTGCTGCAGAAGAATTTACATGTTACAAAATAACTGACTGTAGACTGGATTCTCAAAAAACAACTTATTGACTTTCAAGTCAATGGTAGTTGTGGTCTTAAACTACTTAAGTGTTTTCGGAAATCCAACACAAGTCTGCAAATCAGATTTGTTCTGTCCAGTTTGCCCAAGAGGCAGCACTTTCAAGTTTTCTTCCAAGTCCCAGAATCAGTATGCACCACAACTAGTTTCTTTATTCTTAAATATTCGCAGGTCACATACAGAAAATGAAAACTGTCTGAATCAAGAAACCAGTAATATTCAAAACTTCTGAAATTTAAGCTTCAGCTATGACATATGACTACTTTAAATGTTCTTACTAAAGATAAAAATTAGAAACAATTGTTTATGAAATCGAGAAACACTTAAATTGATACATTTCAGTTCAAATTATTAGTCCTCCCTTGCTGGGAGGGGGAACCATCACTAACTGGGAGAGAAATAAATATTCTCATCCTTGCTAGGAATTGGAGTTTCAGTTATAATCTGCTGCCGTTGCAGAGTTTACCTGTTCTTTTGAGCAAATAGATCAAAAAGGTGCTGTTGGACCATGGAGGGTCCTGGGAATTGACTGACATGGAGGAAATTGTTTTGTGGTCTCTTTTTCCAGTGTCCATTATATACAAGCAGTATTGAACCAGTCAGTTGTATAGATTTGGGTATGAATGGCTACAGTCTCATTTGAGCAACATGTGTAGAGTGTTGTGTCTTGAGCTACAAGCTCGGGTTGTGATAAAATCTCCATACTTGAATAGAGAGGGGACTTTAAGTGAAGGAACTTCAGCTAAATTAAGCTGAGGGACTGTGGTTTGTTTGAAACTTTACTATATATTTCCCTGTAAATTGAAAAAATCTGATCTGGCCTTTCTGCTATTCCAGTGAGCTACCTGTGCCAAATTCCAGCAGAAGTAGAGCCACACAGGGAACTGCTCCCTTCGTACACAACTACATTGCTGGAGGTAGCAACACCCGTGCTGCCAGAGCAGAGGTAGTGTATGACGAGCGCTGCCAGAAGTACTGCAGGAGGATGGGGACGTTCCCTTCCTGTCCCTTAGCAGTGGCATACCACCCCAGCAACCAGTGTGCTGTACTCCCTCAGCATCCAGCATGGCTTTAGCAATACAAGACATGATTGAAATGACATAAAACATTCATTTGGCTTTACATGGTATCATCCTTTTTACTCCAGAAGAATTCTTACATAACGCACCCAGCTATGCATGCACTGCTTTTATTTCAAAGACCTTGGTTGCACGTTGCCACATAGATGAGTAACTGGATAGTTTTATTTTCTATTACGCTTGTTTCATTCAATACATCTGCACTTACACCATCATGTTTTTTTTAATCTGGGTCAAAACGCTTAGTTTCGTGCATTTCTAAAATGGCAATATCATCAGACAAGTGGCTGATCCAGCTTTTAGAACTCTCTCTAGAGAATTTCTCACAGTGTATGACGACCCCTGTGCTAAGGACAGCATGACGTAGGCAATGTCCACACTTACAGTCCGCATTTGCTGTAAAAGCCCTGCTGGTCTCCAGACACTGGAAGCAAATCTGATCTTACTGATCTCAGAGGTCAGGAATCTACCTGAGCTGTGTCAGAAGCACACTGAATTTCAATCTGTGTTAAAATCATGCAATGTTTCCATTAGTTTCCAAGTAAGAGAAAAGTACAGTCAGAACTCATTGAAAGCTTTGAACTTTTATAGCGTCAAAAGTAATGGAGAAGTAAAACAAACAATTGCAATTCTTATGACCTTTTGGCAGTCAGAAATAGTGGACATGAAACACAATTGGCAGGATCAAAGAATTTCAGACAAGTTCAGAGATTGCCAAGACAGACAACTAAATAAATGCCAAACTAATGCCTGTTGCAGCACTGTCTTACCTTCTGTTCCCAGAGTGCTTCCTGAGAGTGTCATCCCTCTTGCACACAAGCATCCCTCTTACCAAAGCATTCCTGGTTAAGTCAATGTGCAGCTATTTGAAAACACAGGTGCAAAATCCATTACAAGAATAAGGCTTCGAAGTGCCCTTTTAAAATTGGGTCAAAACATATAAAATTAAGTCTTCCATCAGAATTCCTACTGCTCCTATCGATCAAAACAGGAATTACATTTACTAAGTGAATTACTGGATTATAAATGGAAACTGATAACTGCAATTATATATGGCAGAAAACAAGCTTGCAAATACATAAGTATATTATATGAGGCTTTCTTTGTATTTCCTTCCCTCCTTTTCCTTGTAATGAAGAAGCTGTTACTGGCAGATGGAATTAAGCACGAGCAGCTTTGAATGCTTTTAGTCTGTCACTTGGCTTTACACTCAAGAGCTGACACTGAAAGTAACTCCCTTCTAATAACTCTACAACATATTTCCTGAGTACTCCGGTCTCTAATCAAAAACTTTTGACACTTTCCAAATTAAGTCTGACAGACCTTAGTATCGCACTGGTGCTTTAAATACCAGCTGAACAAAGTCTATCTATTGCACATGAACTTTAGGGAGGCATAAACTTCTGTTTTCTTCAGTTACCCTTTGTGAACATTTAAAATCAAGTCCACAATGTTAGGATAGCTGCTAGCACTATTACTACTAGCTTCTTGCATTTGTGCATTGAAATAGTTTCTGCCCATGGAATTCAAAGCACTTGGAAAATATTGATGGGGTAGGAGCCCAACTGCCGGTCTGCCTGCACTGGTCCCCAAGAGAAAACAGGCCGGAGCAACCTCCGGGTGCTTTTGAAAGCATCTGCTGCGTTCTTTTAACCCCACACAGAACCTCGGCACAGACCTGGAGGACTGCTGCACTGGCTGCCTATAAGGCAGGCAGCACTTCTGCAGTATTGCATCTCGTCTTTTCAGCAAGGTTGACTAAATTGAATACTGTTAACTGCATCACACAGGAAATTCCTGTAAGAGGGATGAATAGATCCTGGGAGTTCTGACTGTTGAAACCAACCAAGTGGTCCTCCTTTATGTCATCTGTGTTCAATTCTCATTTGATCATTTAACATGGCATAAACTAAGCCACACTGTGTTGGGAGTTATCCAAGTATTAAGAAGGGCATGAGATGTTCTTGTGGTAGACCTAGATCCTGGTGTGACAGCTTCCACATACAACCTAAATTTGCAGTATCAGCATCTCTGTTACTGTACTGACCTCACTTCCAGGTAAAAACTGATGAGCCAGGCAAGATCCTGGAGCCAGGCAGTCCTAAGGCTGACACTGCAATTTTCAGCAACTGTCACTGGTACAGAACTTTTTTCCCCTTTGTTATAAGACTGTTGGTTTAAAACGTGTTACAATCTATATCTGAAATAAGTCAACAGTCTAATTGTGTATTGTTTCACTAGAGGGACAGACTGCCATTTATGCCTGCCTGTGGATGTCCTCAAAATACCATGGTTCCCTCCTGCTCTACACTGAAAGGTTCGTGCTCTGGTGGAAAATTGACATAAACTGTATGTTCATGATAAATCCTCAAATGCTACCTTATTAGTATTATGCTATGGAAATGTTCTCACCTATTGAAGTTATCCAAGGACAGATACTGTATAGAGGCTTTCTGACAGCAACCAATAAAAACGCTCACAGCTATGGCTGCAGAAATAAATATCCACAATATGTATGGCAGCTGGTAAATGAGAAGCATCCTGTGCTGGCCACAAACTGCTTGAAGAAAGGGATAAGCCAGTTAAGGATACAGCAGCGATACAACCATAACTGCATACAAACTAGTTCTAACCCATAAACTTTGCTTGCCATAACCTTGCTGAGCTCTCTTCTCTTGTATATCTGACAAGCTCCCTTTCCTAGCACATACAAGGAAATATCTTAATTATATTTAACCTTAAAACAATATTAGAAAATATCATGTGCCAAGCCTGCAGCAAAGAGATGAGATCACCTGAAAATTCCTCAATAGAAAATGACATTTCTGGAGGTAACAAAGTGCAGTGTCCACATATTTCAAGCATCATAGTACAGAACACAAAAAGTCAGACAGTATGGTAACCAACTAAGATTGGAAAGGGGTTTAGCCCTTTACAGATCCTGTGTTTTTAGCCACGGTACAGATGGCAATGCCCTTAGTGCACCAGCTACCACATATGGGCAAGGCCATTAAATCTGGTTGGAGTGTTCAGCGAGTAGCACGTTGTTCTGAAGTAAAGGCACTAGATCCTCATTACTCGTGAAGCCACCAAACTCAACCCGGAAGAGATTAACTGCATTTTTTTTTTAGTTTCTTCCACAGAATACTATACTCCCCCCTACAATTTTAGCAAAGAACCATTATTTGTGTTGGAAAGCATATACCATATGTGGGTATAAAAGCCTTATTTGAGAAAGGCATCTACAATGTATCTTATTTAATCAGATCTATTTTTCAGTCTATATACTTGAACATACTAATAAAATATGTGCAACAAACTGTCAAACTCATCAGCATTCAGGAAAATAAATAAAATTTGCCATTGTATTTCATTTAATTTTGACTATTTCACACACCTTTCACCTTGTATATTCATCAACCTTTCAACAGCTGCAGGGATCTACAGGGTCTGGAAGTAGTTCAGCTGGTACCAAAGATGCAGTTTACACCACAGTGTTTTAACACTCTGACCTCTACTTGCAGAAATTTATGTGCATCTACAGCTACCTAAACATTGGAGGTGTCATGGTGAACATGAAGCCAAAAGAGAATGATTTGTTTGCACTTACACCGTTTTTTCTCTGAAGTTTCACATTCACAATCCAGAGACCTTCCTGTTAATCATTCCGGTTTTGAGAAATTTTATTGCCACAGAACAAGTCTGGAGATTTTCAGACTTGTTAGCAGACTGCAGCTGAGCAGGTAAAGCCTGACATGCAGCATAAACCTGGATTGCTGGCTGTAAGAGTGGGTTGTCTTTTGCTGAACAGAAGCTGATTTAGTGACCAATAATATAAATGCATAGTCCATCACACCAGTTAATGAAATTTCACAACATCAAAGATGTCATGAAATTCAAGAAAGAAAAGACCTGTGAGGTTATCTAGGCGATCATCCTCAAAACACTGGGCTGCTCTCGGCAGCATTTTTTTTGAAAAGCAAGTTTTAAAAGAGCAAAGTGATTATTTTTTTCAGCACTTCCCTTGCAGCAAACAGAGAGAGGAGCCCGTATCATTGCTGGCAAAGGGCACAGAAATAGCCAAGGTCCTTCACACTGCTTAGATCCGGAGAGCAGCGACAGCTCTGTCAGTAGCGCTTGCACACCAGGGACGCCCCAGCAATACAGCAGCAGAGGATGACACAAGCTGCCACCACAGGAACCTAATTAATATTGTTCACTGCATCAGTCAAATTTTAGCCAATGTAAACCCAAACATGCTGTATTAATTGCCATTCCATTAGGGGTTTTAATGGCTTCTGAGTGGAAAACAAAGACAGAGGAGAAAAATATTCATATAATGGGAAATTAACTCCAGAAAATCTTATCATATGGTATTTGCTAACCATGTGACCACGTACTACATACTTTCTGAGCTAATTTTTTTCAGCCACATGCAAAGCAAACAAGAATGCCACACTTTTTAGAGACTTTCTGGTGTACTGTAGGTACCCTAAGGTAACAGTATAAAATTAATTGATTAGAATTTTCAGCCTCTTGATGCTCTCCTGAAAGGAAAAAAAAAGAATTACAGATGCATGGGCATTTCAGACTATGGTGCCCAATTCCATAATTTTAGCGTTAGCACCTTTCAAGTCAAGCCTTTACTTTTTCTTAAGGTGTGGTAGGTGGCCACTTTGATCACTACCCACTTGTGACATTCCTTTGTGCATTCCCAGTATTGTTCTCTAATACAAATACAGAGGAAATTCTAGCTTAAAAATAAATGAACATTGTGCAGCATGGGGAGCTGATGTCAAAGTAGACTGAATAGGTTTTTATCTAATACTGAACTCTCTGCTTCCTAAAGCTCCTAGCTCAAGGCACAGTAATTCAATGGCAAATTAACATAAAGTAGACTCGTAACAGACTTTGAAAATGAGCATTATATGCCTTCCACCATGCAGACAAAAGAAATATCTTGCTGTAATAGGTGAGATTTTCCAGCTCTGATACCCTGGTGAGAAACCAAAAAATCCTCACATACACACCAAGTAGTATCATAGCTTAGCTGTAGCACACCTGAGCATGAAAGAAACAAATACCTTTGGCAGGGGGTGAGTTTTATAAGAAAAAGGAACAGGATTGAGTCAGAGTTGAAAAATGCAGAGCGCTATTACAACACGTAGGAAATGTATTGGTAATTCAGCAATGTAAACCCACAAAGAGGAGTGAGGCATGGGTACAACCACCTGATCAAGGTATCCAGACTCAGGAAAATTTTTAATGGATACCCAGGTCGAGAGAATGCAGAGAGCTGTGGAGCACAAAACACTTATAACAACTTAGCAGAAGAAAAGCAAAATTACTAGTCAAGGGAAAAGCAGTATCCTCCACCTCTGTAGATGATCAACAGGAGTTCTGCAGTATGGTATTAATATAATTTACACTACTGCAAACAAACTGCAATCTGGTCTCCTTTCAACCCCCCAACAGACCTTTTCCTCCTCTGTTACTTCCAAAACCTTTATTCTCATAACAAAGTTATGTTTGACTCCTAAAAAATAGTAAATTTGTGCTATGAATGTTGTATGTGATTTTGCAGTCTCCAGTGTTCGCAGCACCTCACTCCACTCACCCCATGCAGAAGTTTCAGTACGCATCTACTTCTTCCACACACATTGTTAATCGATACAGTGAGCAGTCTTAAGCCAGGACTGATCTCTGAAGAATATCATTAGTAATTGCCATCTGATAATATCCCTTTTAATAGGATCTGTTGCAATCTTCTCTTTAGTTAGTTCCCCACACACATTACAATCCTTGCATTAATTGTTTTGTGTCTTCAAAAAGGAGAAACTGCTATCAGCAAATAGCTGCTTATCTCTTATTCTAGTTTTATATATAAACTGACTGGCAGGCTTGTTAACTGCCCATAAAATTACAGGAGATAATTTTTTTTTAAAAAATCCTATTCCTTATTTGTTTGTAAAATATACAAAACCATTTTGTTGCCTACAATTTTGAGGTGACTGCTGTTGACAGTGCTTCCACCAACTTGGCCAACTTTATTTCTAATTTAAAGTTACTCTGGAATCTCTAATTCCATATTTGAAACTCCTGTTACTGGGGGCTCTAATCACAGTTGGCTTGGCAAGAAACACGTTCACACAGCTCCATTCTGTTACTGCCAACCGAGTCATGGAATCCAGAAATAACCGCCTGCAGGTCAGGAGCTACCTCCAGACACACACATGCATGTGCACACTCCCACAGTCAAACAATTATTAGTTATGGTGTCCCTTGAACCAGTAGCTTTTTTCTGCCAACATTACAAAAATCAGAATTTCTTGGAAGTTATAAGACATTAACTGGAAAGTCAAAAATGTTAAACCATTATTTTGTTTTTCTTTCTTCTTTTTCACCTGGACAGAATCTCTTTACAGGTTCTTTTTAACAAGGAAAAGCTAAAATAAACAGGAGATCTCTAATTTTCAATATGAATCAATCAGTTTTAACTTCACCCTTTCAAGCAGAAACACCACTATATAACTGTAGCTGACGTGATTTAGCCACTTCTAAAAATATCTCCTGTAGATATCTCACTTTTTTCCTTTCTTCACACACCAAGAGCTTCCACTCCGGCTGTTCATTCATTCATTACCTCCCTCTCTCCAGTATCACAGTGTCAACTGAATATAAAAGATCTTTTCCAAACTGCTCCATGCATTTCATTTTTAAAACTGTTGATTATTCTCAACTCTTATGCTGAAAATAATTGAAAACATCCTACCTGAACAAGATGACAAATATCTAAGTTACAACAAACTAATTCATCTCTAATTTCATGCTTGCCCTTTCCATGAAGCTCATTACGCTACCATAGAGCATGTCAGCCTTTCTTGAATTTACTGATCACATCCACACTACTCCAGGTAAAGGTCATTTTGCAGGTTTGTGTCAGTCTTTGTTTAAAGGAGCATTTGCTCACAGCTGCTCCACTTTCCTCTTAAAATCCAAAACACACAGCCTTGATATTGTTTCTTTGTCCTCTTTCCCTCTTTGGCATAATTTTCAAAGCGTTTCCCTATAGAACCTCATGTCAGAACCACTTTTAGCATCTGTAGAGGTTCTGCAGGAGGCAGCAGTAGGGTCAAGTCTAGTAATCCTAACATTAATACCCTCACCATCAGACATCTAAAACACAAAACATTCATGCATATAGATAACACGTAAAGATAATTTCAGTAAAGTGTTTATTGCAAATGCTACGTCTATCTCAAACATTCCCTCTTCTCCAATGACACAGGTGATCAATAGTTGGCTCAATAATCAGCTACAAACTCTATTCCAGTATTTTGGTGTGATAAAGATTTCTTTCTGCCAGGACATTCAGCCCAGCAGGTGCCTGTACAGTATACACTGAAAATTCTGCTTCAGCCTGTGTCACATTTAACAAGTGCCTTAAAGCAAAAACTTGGGAATATCCTTGTCCTTTAACAAACACATGGCTTGCATGACAAACACTATCCTGATTTAAAAAGGCTCTCTATGAAGAGCTAAATACTTATTCTTGGTGCTACATACTGATTCCTATAAGGTAATGGAGTCATCTTTGTCCTGAAGAAGAAGAATCAATACTTTTAGTATGTCATTTTATTCAGCTGATGTAGTTAACAGAATATGTTGTAACATGATCAGGGTGGAAAACAATGGACTTAAAATTTTAGTCCACACATATGGACATTACAATGCACATGCTTCTGCACCTATTTGAAGGACTTTTATTGGATTGCTGAAAGTTCGGGAGGCTCAAACCCCAAACGCACACACATCTTAGTTCAACACAAGCACACTTTTTTCCAGTGAACAGTCAGAGAAGGATGCAAAGAAGAATATATATTTGAACAAAACATGAACAGACTCCCTTGATTTCAAGCATCAAATGAATTTGGGGTTTTTTTTAGTTAAGTATACTTTCACATAATAGATCTACTATATTGTGTACTTAGAGTCTTCATGATACAGCATACTAGATATATATTATTATTATAACCATACTGAAGTGTCTAAATCTGTGCATAAAAAAAGGAAAAGAGAGATGCTAGGGAATTTGTATTCTTGTTTAAACAAAAGATTTGCTCATACCAGAAGAGAGATATATCATGTGGCAAATATACATAAGCAATTCATTTGCTAAGGAGATTTATACTTAACGTCTAAATATATTACTAGATGGGGAGCAGAGAAGAAAAGTCATCATTCATTAGGTAAAATGAGGGAGGAAGAATTCATCTGATTAGAACATTACCATATAAATATGATAGGAATCCTGAACCTCAATGCATGCCAAAAACAACTACAAGTTCTTAGGGGTACAAGTCATCCCTAGCAGGCATAATATAGCAGCAATCAAAATGGCATAGATTCACTAGTAGGAAGGAAGTAACACCAACTTTGAGAAAAAGGATAGCTTTAACATGAGTCTGTTCCAAAACTTTGTGATATACCACTGGAACACATCATAAATTCCAGAGGCTGTTAAATATATTGCCAGGGAAGAGAAGTATACAAATATGCAACTGAAGTACAATTGTATTACAAAAGCATTATAAGTTACTGCCCTTCATCTCGGTCACTGCAACTGATTGTGCACTGTAAACCTCAGTAAGTATTCTTTCAGCTAACAAATTTCACTTCACCATTGCTATGACGTGGACTGTGTCCAAAGGCAGTGACAACAGTTCAGCTGAAAGTGGGAACATGGGAAAACACCATAACCTGGCCACATGCAACTGCAAGCCCACTTCCTGAAAGGGATTTGCTATGAAGCAAAGGGAAAAATATTTCAAATCCTCCTGATATGACAGAACTTTATAAATGAAAACATCTTCCCTTACCCAAACCCATCTTCTACTTCATATCTAGCTGGTGACAACAGACTTAGCTGAAAACACTGTATGTAATTGGTATTTACAAATCTCTGATAAGAAAATCTTGGTATTATATTATCTCAATATTCCCTTATTTCACAATGGCAAATTTATTGTTGCTAAAGGAGGCTGGATATAAACCATAATATTTTCACAAAGAGTTCAGAAACAAATTCAGTCTCAACCTTTATTATCTTACATCTCTGCAATGAGCAAACTCATCCACAGACTTCTGAATCCAGTTTCCTGATAAGAGATTAGGCATCCTAATGATCCTCACATGCAGCAAGAAATTGTGTTAATTTCTTTATCCACAGTTCTCCAGCTTTCAGAATCATCCAAACAAAAAATTTCCATCTCATATAAGTAAAACTCTCCATAAATCCTCTCCCACAATTACCTTAACTTAGAGATAAAGAAATAACTGCATTGCACTTTATGATCACGGATCCAGATATTAAAATGAACTCGAGGAATAAACAAGCTGTGGTTTGCTACATACTGCAAGCCAGATCCCTCTTCTGCTTAAGGTATTGCCAGGAATATCGTCTATCATAAACTGAAGATACATTAACAAGAAAAGGGAAGTAATCAATCTTACAATTCACAGAAAAAGAAACCAGTAACAGAAACGTGCTACCTTGGCTGTCACTGGTTAAGGACACTGCCAATATAATAAAGCGAATTGGAGAAATTGGGCTGAAATTATTGCAAATAAAGCAAGAGTGCTAGGAGGGCAATGGGCAAGAACACTGAGTCACAAGTTCAGTATAACTGCTCAGACAGCAACCCTAAGACTCAAAATTAAAACCAGGTAGCTGAAATTTAAATGCAGTATTAATTTCATTGTTATTGTTAAAACATTCATTTTGTTATTGTATTCGCTTAGTTCCTGGTCCCAATTCAGTGCTCATTCTGTTCCTGGCAAGAGTCTTCAGATGAGCAATGCCAAGGGAAACACTACTGCACAGCTTTGCATGGGGCTACAGAATGGAAAGGCCATGCAGGAATCCTCCCCACACACTGCACAAATCAGGCTTGTTTTAAGGGAATATGACAAAAGAGGTTGAACCGCAGAAACCCAACTCAACTTCCTGGATTCACTGGGAACAAAAAGGTGAGAGTAATCCAACGACAGCTGCACATGCAGCCAAAAAATTCAATGATAGGGTTTTGCCACTGACTGGGATTTAACTCTTATTCTGTCACAACCTCATACAAGACATTGCCTTTTTTGTTTATTATTTTAATGTGCATAGGAAGCTTGAGAAAAGAGAAGTATCACCACTGCAGAAAGCAGGATCTACTTCAGAGTGTGCCTTGAGGGACAGAAATGTTTGCTGCTGACTAGTGAGTATGAAGTGTACTAAGCACCTTGCTGCATCAGAGGTCTGTGCCTGGAACTGGACTCAACTTCATCCCCACTCTGTTGTGCACAACTTCAAAGCAGCTCCTACAGATTAAATTGTTGCAGAATATCATAGTAAGTTTCCTTCCTGCATAAAAAATAAATCATACTTAATTTTCTTCTCCTTTACATAATTGGTAACATTTTTCTTCAGCAATTAAATTCTTATTTAAATTAATTTCTTCAGAAATTAGAAGCTGGACAGCCTCTGCAAGCTAGAAATTTTTATTTAAAATATCTGATAGAACTGGGACAAAGCCATAAAACAGATTTTCTCTAACTCTTAGGGCTTCAAGTCAAAGGTTTTCAAAAGCTTCTCTATTCATTTTTTTTTTTCATATTTGCCATTTATAGCACACCTTTCAAATCCAGAGTCACGTGGAAACTTCAGGATTCTGGAAATCACACTTCTAACATAATATGACAACCATGTACAAGTACAAAGATGGAGCCAAATCTTGCCATTAGTTTGGGAAGGACCTCGGTTCTTATCAGCATTGTTCTAGAAAACAGTAATCTCCAATGACCTTATTACCACACTGAATTTCCACCTTATTTGGTGGGATTTTACAACTGTAACAAAGTCCACCCCACTACATAATGTGATTCTCTTCAAATAAATCATTACCTCCATAATTTACAAATTTTGTCAGAGCACAAAGAACAGTTCAGTCACTTGAGAATTACAGCAAGCCATCATCACTAAAAATGATTAATATCCTAAATGCAAAAAGTGGTGTGCTCTTTCCACAGCCCCAGTGTTAATACAAGATTGTCAGTCAAAATGTGGGTCAACAATTAAAAACAATGTTTTGAAATATTTATTTCAGCATTTGTTGATATGTAACTATTCAGTGGAATAATAACTGAAAGAACAGAGAAGGAATCTGCTATCCTTGTTGAAAGTTTAAGCATTTAAGAATTGCCAATTTCATAAATTATTTATCATGTAGAACATCTATACACCATATGGTACATAGAGCCTACCACTGGCACTTCAATGTTACAGAGAGCAGAAAAAAGCAGTGATAGAAAACAAGAAAGTTTTCTAACTGACGCTGCACAAAAATGTACTTTTGGGGAATTTCCTTTGTTCCTCAACACCATTCCTGTACTCAGCTTATTGCATTTACTGTCTCAGAACGTTTTATAAAACAGAGAGAGAATGAACTTCTTTTTTAAAAAAGGAAAACCAACCAAAAAGTATTATTGTAAAGACCAGTTATAGAAGATCATCCTAATTCAGGAATTTTTATGTTTTAGCTAAGGAGGTGTTCAACAGTGGCTCTAAGGGGATCATATGCTCACAGATCTGACCAAACACAAAAGACATGCAACTCTTGTTTTACTCACTGATTGCTAGGACCAGACATCCTAAAGATCAGGAATCTGAAGGGAAGTTAATCATTTTGGTTTCTAGGCCTGTCAGAGCAAGCAGATCAGAAGAGGGAGTTTCAAGGAAGTTAAGAATGCTAAAGGCTTTGGAAAAAACAGGAAAAATCAAAGATTAGGCTTCCCCTTCCCATGTAGAAAAGAGAGGATCAGAAGAGGACATGAGACAAATCGTCTTAATGTAAAAGGCTCTTACTAAAACGGAGTTTGATGAATTATTCTCTGTGTCTGCTGAGGGGAGAACAAGACATAATTGGCTTAATTTTTAGTGAAAAGGACATAGATTGGGAAAAACTCTATACATCAAAAGGTAATTATAATGGAACAGGCAACTAAGAGAGGTTATGGAAACCCTGTAGTTCTTCATAGGCACAGGTTAGGTAGACATCTGTCAGGCATCGTGGAGGTATACCTCATCCTCTCAAGAGCTGCTGTTCCTAAACTTCTTAAGCCTAGAAAAAATATTTATACATACTAGATTTGTCTCTAGGCCTGCCATGTGACCCTTTATAAAGCATTTTGAAATTAAGACAGTATCAAAGAGGGATGACCTCATGGACCTCCTCCCTGGGCCTTGCAGGCCCCTTTTTTGCAATCTGCATGCAATGGGAAATAAAAAAACCGAAAAACTTAGTAAGATCCTGCAGCCTTAAAAATAGTGACTGATTAATTCTACTGACATCTTTGGCTTCCTCCTCCTTTATCTATAGTCTGTGGGGTTGTGTCTGTGGCCAGATCACAGCCTCCTCCAGTCCTGCTTGGCTCTCTGGAACGATGGCTGCGGAAGGGCTCCAGGCTCTGTAGTTTTAGCCTGCACACTTCCAGCAGAGGAAATGTAACATGTAAGACAGGAACCTATATTTTGTTTGGATCATGCAAGGCCTCGGGTTCTTTGATCATCCTACTAATATACCACTAACTACTTTAAAATGTTCCTCTGACCCGTTTCACGGAATTCCCTTTGCAAGAGGCAGGAGCGCTTCCCTCAGCGACAGCCCACACTTGTACCACCTCTCTGTTTCTGTCCTGCTCAGCAGCATTAAGATAAGGTACTTAGCTCTGTCTGGAAAAAGAAATGTCTTGGAAAAAGGAATCCATAGGATTTCCTCATGCCTTTAATGAGTGGATAGGCATTTAATGGTTCTAAGTCAATTTAACCTGGCTGGTTGGTCTTCAAAACCTGAACTCCTAATATCCCTCCTTAACTGAATACCACAGAAATAATGATGAAGGAAGTTGTAACTCTGTCACACCTACTGCATGTCTCAATATCAAACTACATAGGGCCAATGGTGAGTCAGAGCACAACAGGAATTTGTATTGCTTGCATATAACAGGTGGAATTTAAAAACTAGCTTCAGGGACTGGATCAAGTACATGTGATGTATGGTACTAAACAACCTCATGATGTACAGAGTCTTGCCAGGTATACCAGTCAAAACTGGTAGAAAAGGAAAAGTTTAATTTCCTTGGCATTCATAGATTTAAAAAACAACACAAAAAACAAAACACAAAATCCCAAACAATAAAACACCACAACTTGAAGCTCCCATTCAACTAGGAACTCCAAGTCAATTATACAGAAAACAATTTATCTTGATATTCACGGGTAGGTATAAAAAGAAAAAAAGCATTTAAATAACAACTCAGTGAGTAATGATATACACAGGATATACACTGTAAAGTGATGATACGCAGTGATGGCAAAATAAAAAAAAAATAAAGTCATATTTTGCTATAATCCACGTATAGTGGTAAACTGTATAAAAATGTAGTTTTTCCATTCTTAGATAAAAATTACTAAAATCTACTTTACTGAGTATCCATTGTCTGAAGGAGGCCATGCTTAGGATACACAGATAAGAAAGCTCACTTAGAGCTATTTGTAGGAACTGGGATTTGCACTTATGTCTTTGGTAATAATTATGGCCACACACTTACCCTGCCACAGTAATCTATCATCTGATTATTACTGTCCACCCACTGAATTTTAGTGATGCCAAACACATCTCATTACCAAGGATGCTGGAACTGGAAGGCACTGTAAAAACATAAGACACCACTATCATAAATAGTATCAACAACAGTAGGTTATTCGATATTCTTGCTCCCACCCCTGGTTCTCTTATGAATTGCTTTCATTAACTCAGAAACCTGAGGTTATTTAGAAATTTGTAACTGTCAGATTAGACTTTCTGACAGAGCAGCTTTGGTACATCAACATTACAGCACCTGGAGTGCAAGCCAGAGGAGGAAGGGGAGAAACACTCTCCAGGTGCACGTCAGTCACCTGCTGCACCGAACATGAGTAGAACATCAAAACTTTTACTCTCCTTTTCTCCATGAGGAGCCTTGCAAATCAGCCCCGGCCCCAGACACTGTTCACACTCTACCGCCTTCTTTTCATTGAACTGTCAAGTGTGCAGGAAGCAAGGAAAACTTTGCACACATCAGCTGTACTGCAATCACTAAGGAAAGAGCAGATTTTAACTGGTAGAAGAATAAATGTTTTGCTTGTACTCAGCTAAAAGAAGTACTTAGGAACAGCAATATAGGGATTATGTTTTCACAGATCTGAGCAAGCCCCACAGAATCAATTTGCTTTGTGTCAGTAACTGCTGTTTTCTGTATCTTCTCACTGTGCCATGGGGTTTGACCACCAGTGTCTGAATGAAGGCTGAGGTCTTTAGCCCAAATGCAGCCTCTAAGTCCAACTTTTCTGACAGCGGACAAGTAAGGTCCATGCAAGACCTTCTGGAGATTTAACTGACTGGCAGGTAGCTGTCACAAATATACTGTGTAGCACACTAGTCAGTTTGGAACAAGGTTTCCAAGCTCTACCACCACCACCAGGTTTCTAAATGCTCTTTGCTTATAAGATAAAGCTGAAGAAATATAAATCAATTAGAAACCAATTAGAAGACACAAACTAGGGCCATGCTGAATTCTGGTGGTCAAGGCTTCTTTTTCCCCACTTTATCAGACTTCTCCCTCATTTTGGACTAGTTAATGTGGCTTCCCTCTAGTGAACTGGCTTTACAGTCTCCATTCCTCTTCATTATGAATTCTCCTGATCTGACCCAACAGGCAATCACAGATCCCTAATTCTTTCCCTGATGCTCAGCATTCTTTCCTTGTTAAACCAAGGTACAATCTTACATACTGAAGTATTCTAAGCAAGCCAGCCTTTAATGCTCCTGGATCTTTGAGATAACAGCCCAGAACAGGGGTGGAAAAAAAAAAACCAAAACAAACAATAGAGTAAGAGAAAGCAAAGATACTGCATATTCAAAATAGAGTGCACAGACTTACAGAAATGCACAAAAATTACCTCAGTATCAAACAGTATCCATGAATTGTGCGTTTCCTAAAGCATTATTACAAGCATCCTCTAAAAAACCCTGAGCTATAAAAGGCAAAAAATTAACAGAAATACAGAGAACAGTTCTTGTAAAACAAAGTTCTGGTAAGACAAGTCTAAGTTTAAGTATAGTTAGCATTGCTATAACAAATAGCACACACAGGTGCATAACTGAAATTATGCTATCCTTATTCTCAAGAAGTATTTTTACACATAAAATCAGTTACAGCTGAACACAACACACAACAGGAATATGAACCCAACACTCACAGAAGATGGCCGTTAACAGGGGTTCTGCTTGTACCTCAGCAACATGAGAGAAACCCGCTAGGTTCTCCTCTAATTTTAAGAGATTCTAGAAAAAACAAGATGCAGCCCAGACAGCCCTTCCCAATACAGACACTGAAGGAAGATGACAGTTCTTACTCAATTTTACTGAATGATAATTAGCATTAACTGTGCTGCTTAAGCTATTTTTGAGTTCAGCGGGAGTCAGGAGAAGCCAACACCTACTGAGTAGCAGTAAGGGCCAAACAGAATTACTACCAAGGGAATTTATTAGGAGCTATCTGCACATTTCTGTATCATTCATTAAAACCCATTTTTGTTACTATTTTAACCATACCCACAAGTGCCAATCTAGGGAAATAACTGATATTCCAGGAACGTTTCATTCCATTTGCTTCTAAATATCTAGAAGAATGTGGGGGATAGGAATACAAATATGCCAGTGTTTTCCTCCTGTGGGCAACTCTGTCTTCATCTCTTGGACATCTGAATCTGTATTCTTCCCAAATTAGAAATCTGTTGCTGGATTAATCTTTCTTAGCTTTATCTGGGTTGTTTCTTAGTAAAATCACTACTTCACCTATGATCTACCAAATCCAATAGAATAATTTATTTCTCATCTGTACCAGTAGTGTTATGTTGCTTGTGTCAAACCTTCAGGTTATGGTTCAGCATTTAACTCAGTCCTAGAGAATTCTTTACTGTCATCTTCAATGACAACTGGGTGCAGTTTTCATAATCACAAGCAAAAACTGTAGCTGAGAAAATAGATGTGTGACTTCAAACCTACAGAAGGAACATCTTGACATTTAAATCCAATTACCCTTTCTTCTTACTGATGAAAATATGATATCAACTTGTGGGAAATTCTACTATACAAATATATCATATTCTCCAGCTCCCACAAACTTTTCAGCACCACTTTTGGTATTACGCATTGCATTCTTTATCAGTTATTTTCACAAAATGAAGGGTTACAAGTGTGTGGTAATTGATAGGTGATGCCAAGTCATCCATAAAAATTGTGTTTGGAAATTCTTCTTAGAATGATGATCTTCTCCCCAGTTGAAATCATTAATTGCAAAACTGGAATGAACTCCAAGGTAAGACAGACTGCTGCTCTTTGTAATAAATTAAACTGTCAATCACTCAAAGAACCCTTAATATCATACTATTTCCCCAAGCTCTTAAATTACAGGCTGAATTTCATTTATCAGCCTGCTGTATGTGAAAAAGGATTAATTAAACTCATTCCAGTATTACAGTAAGGCTCTATTTCTCTTAGTACTAAAGCATAATTGACTCCAAATGAATTGGAAAGTGGGTAAGTAATTGTAGTTATTATTCTGATGTAAATATTAGTTCTCTTTTGACATTTCAAAAGATTTAGTAGAGGCACTTTAGTGATAAGACAGATCATTACCCTGGCTAGGAAGAAGAGATAGCATAGGGAAAGTGAAATTACAATAATTAGTTTATATACCTAAAAATACTCCTATCTTTTCCCCCTGCCCCCCATATAGTTATGTACCTTACAGTACATTTTCATTAACTGTTGCTCCTGATTTATCATATTAAGTATACCACAGTAAAGTCAATGCGTTATAACCTGCTACTTTGGAAATAATTCAGATGTAATATGAGTTCTCACACTGGAAGAAGAATTAGTGGGAAGTTTGTCTCTGAGACAGTCATGACACTGCCAGCGCCATAAAATTCAATCAACTGATTGCCATTGTGAATGACTAATTGTGGTGAAAAAAATTATACCAACAGACACATTGAACAGCAAGAAATCACCTTTTAATTGGACAATCAGACTAGTTCAGACAAGAAACTGCAGCACTTTCAGAATAAACAAAAGGCTTGAGTGTTAAGAATTGTGGGTAACATGAGATCACTGAAGTAATTTTCTAAATATAGCATCTCCTAACATCTATCTAAAGACCACGGCTACACACACAAAATTAGCAGCCCAAAATTTAGCTTGTAAGTCTGCATTTTCATTTTGGGATAGGTAGACTGATTTCAGCAGTTCTTTGACCACTGAAGACTATTTTTTAAAACATTCTTGTAAAGCAAAACCCGAAAAAAATATCTGGTCAAAGCCTCTGAATCTATTTTTTCAGGTTTTGCTTCTTTTCTCCTTTTACTTCTTAACATCTCTGCAGTTTTGATTCTCAACCTCACAACTGAAGATCACAAGAGAACTTCAAAGCAGTTTTAGCAATCTGGCCTCTTGAGCAGTGATTGAAATCTAGCATTTCGTTTCCCAAGATGACCTAGGACCCAGCTGTTTTGACTGAATTGTCAGCACAAGTTCTGCACTTTTCAGGTTATTAGCATGAAGCAGCAGTTGAGACAGACTTTGCTCATTATTGTTTATTTCCTGCTATTCTTTTTCCAGGCTAAAATGGGCTGTTTACCTCACAGAACTTTAAATAAATGCTTCTTCCCAAGTGCACAACATTCAAACCTGCCAAGGAATGCAAAGCGTTACAGACAGTATTTCTCTGAGAATGTATCTGTTCTTTAAAGATATCCTCTCTTCTTTTCTCCATTAATTAAAGACGACTCTTCAGCAGTTTGGACTAACATTGAGTTTTACACGTCTTTGAAAGCAGAACGTCATAAAATGGATACAGTTGAATATTTGGTACCGACAGGCTTTCTAGTAGATTGTGTATAATAGGAACAGGTAGATAAATGCAAGGTAGCTTTGAACGATCATAAGGATACCCGGGGGTAAATGGAACCAGAAAGCCATTTTACTGAGCAAAAGAAGGATCTTGTGCAAACAATGGTAAATGAACTTCAGCGACAAGAACATTCTTCACCAAAATGAAAATATAAATGCAATGTTTATCAATAGCTCAAAATAGTCAAGACACTTAAGAATAAATAGATGAACATCAATTAGTATACTGAAGTGGATAATTAATTTATTTCTGGCTAGACTTTAAAGATCATTAATATCAGGGAGTTTTGCGTTTCCTCCTTACAGGTTTCTTATGAAGTACTGCATTTTCTAGATATTCTGCAACTAGATAATTAAGTTTGTTCATATTTTCTTGTACATTAAAGTAGCAGATCAATGTGGCCACTGAAGCAAAGTGATTCCTTACGTTAAAACCAAATGTGTCTAATTTTGGGTTTGCCACTACCCTTCCTGCCTGACTTGTCACCAGTTGTTTCAAACAGGCACTCAGATACAGCGGTAGGGAGACAATTTAAAAACCTGGCTGGAGACGACTAAAATAACTCTATCCTCGTTATTTAGTTAATTCCCCCAAAATACAGAAGTAGGCAAAAGGAAAAAAAAATAGATTACAAAGAAAAGGTGATCAGGTTATTGATAAAACTGCTCTAAGACAAATAAGCCATAACATTAAGGAGTGATCATTTACAGTCCATGGAAAGTTCAATACCTTAAGTAAACCTTTCAAAAGGGTCATTTAAAATCCTACAAAACCCCTCTTATTTGGCAATCTGTAGCACACTGTCAGAAATTAAGCATAATTCTTACTATGAAGAACAAGGGAGAGAAAAAAAGTAAATGCATAACAAGCCCAGAGAAAAATATACCAAAGATGGACTGAAAAATTACATTAGCCAAATAAACTTGCACTCATCATGCAGACATACCAAGATTAATGCGAAGGACAACACTTCAGATAAACCAGTCAGCATAATCAAAATCTCAGTGAAAGATGACGGATATTTTCAAAAGTAGTTTAATTTCTAGGTGCCAAAATTTGGCTGATAAAATAAAAATAAGTAGCTTCAATGTTTTGCCTGAGTAATACTTAACTGGCAGATGGGATAGTAGGAAACATGAGGCAAACTCTTTGATCAATTTGCCTCAGAGCAATCTATTTTGTGGAGACAAAGCCTCTGCATCACAAGCTCTGCATAACTTTCACAACCTCGTGTCTTTTTCTGACACTTTAAGTTGGTAATATCATGCAGCTCCATGAAGTCATAATACCCGGCTACAGAAACCACGCAAAATAAAAATCACAGCCTTTAACCAAACCCAGATATACGTTTCTAGGGAAATAATTCAATCCAGTAAGAACCGGCGTATTTCATAGAATATGTAAGACTTAAGACCCAAGGTTCTCAAACATCTGAGGAATATTGGATATCAAATGGAATTATGGCAATAAAATGGTAAAATAAGATTGGAATCCAATTGCCTAGGAGGTATATTGCAGAAGTGAGGCACAGGACTGTCAGGTTCTCCCCCCAACTAAGCATAGTTGTAAATTGGTGATTTCAGGTAAAACCTGTATCTTATGCCTCAGTTTTCCAATTACACAGTTTGGGGAAAATCCCCCTTCTCTTTAAGACACTGAGATTTCTCAAACAGTAATGTGTAGACACAAGAGTGTGTTAGCATCTTCCCAGGGCTTACTGCATTGCCAGCACCAGGGTAAACACACGGGAGTGAAAACAAATAAGCGGATTTCATTTGAAGCAACAGTTAAGAACTGTGGAAAGCCACAAGCAAGGAGATGCTTTGAGGCATTCCATGGTAGTAACTTCAGGCAAATATCCAGAATGAAATAAATTAGGTCAGATTCTTGCTGACCCAGAATGGCTGAGGCATTTATTCAATGGAAGTAGGTATAAGAGCATTCTGATTATTTAAATAAGTTATCATAAAATTAAAGCAATATTTGCATCTGACGCTGATTCAAATTGAATCAGTAGAAAAGCACTCATTAACTTCAGTAGAATATGGTCCATTTGATTAAACTCTATGGACAGTTAGAGTCTTGGTTATGTATAACATGGTAGTACTATTGATGCTTAAATTATACATAAAGTTTGAATTCAAAACTTCTAAATTGTAACGATCTTAAAGTTTAGCATAACAGGTAACAACTAGAATCTGTATCTATTCACTCCTATTCCTTTGTGTGGTTTAAGTTGTAAATGCTTCTCTAGCAGGAGTCTCTTGTGCCTGCGTGTGTGCAGATGGTACCCAGTTGATTAAAGTGCATTTTTTTTTGCCTACTATTATACATGCTAATCAATTACAAATATCAGATTAACAGAGAGGTTTCAGCCGAGATTGCACAGCACGTTTCAAATCCAGAGTTACATTAATGACATAGGTAAGGTTAATCACATTGTTTAAAATTTTCATTGCATAAAGGATTTGGGAGAATCTTCAGACTGCAGTCAAAAGCAAAGGTTTAACAATGCCTGGCAGGCTTCTTTCTTTTGTAGTTACATTTTGTGATCTTCACTCTGGTGACACCTCATTACCCAAACAGGCAGTACTGCCTGCTTTAAATTTCATCAAGCTCACGCTTATCATGGTCTTTGATCTAATTGTTGTGTATGTGCACAGGAAGGGGGAGATTTCTTTTGTATTCAGCTTTCAGTTTTTCCTCTTATCCCCTTTGTTGTGCCACAGTTGTCTGATGCACTCTCACCTCTGCCTCCAAAGTAGCCCATCACACCCTTCTCATTTAATATTATACCCTTCCCCTACTATCTTTAGTAACATCACAATATTATAAATTGTGTTTAGTCCAAACCAAAAAGAAACCATCCTTTTTCCTGTTGTCTTCAAAAAGATGCAAGTCAAACAAATGACAAGGATAATGACTCATTTAAATACTGACTTCAAAGTACAATTTTGTATGTGCCTTTTAAAAATTGAATGCCAGGATCCTGCCAGGAACCAAAGGGCATCATTCCCTAGGGTTCAGGAAGGCCAATCTGCCTTTACAAAAATCATTTCATTATTCCTTAGCACATATCTGAACTTGTCAAGTCAGGATTTCAAATGAGTTTCCAGCTCAGCATGCCCCACTCGCTTCAGAAGAGACCTGCTTTCAGGAAATGTATAGGCAAAGGCTATCTCAGTTTAGCTATCTATAGGGTCACAGGCACGACGAAAAACATTCCCAGTACAAAACCCTCCGCAAAAATATATTGCTCTGTAAACTAAGAAAGCCCATATTGAGTTCATTCAAATTATGTTCCCTTTTCTCCTTTTTTTTAAATTCCCCAACATTTTAATGTTGCTTCACAGTCAAAGGAAGACTGATACTGTCTCAGGCAGGTGACAAACACCTAAACACTGCATGTGAACTGTTGTGCTATTCCACCAATAAATAAGGAATATTTTACTAAGTGTTCCTTTCACCTATGCTCTTATATATCCTACAATATTTCTTTCCATGTTTCAAATTGTTCACCAGTCCAAATATTGAACTAATATTCTTTAATTATGGTCCTGTCACTGGATCCTACATTAAATTATGATCACGTTAAAATCCTGCTGTGTTGTCTACTCTGATACACAAAACCAAATTTATTTTCTCAGAACTTCAAGTATCACAATGCACGCAAGTCGTTTACACGCACACAAAAGATGCCTTGGCTGAATTGCTTTCTAGTTATTCTTAGAAAAAAACTTTAAATTAATATGGTGCATACTTAATTGCTATGGAAAAAAAAAAAAAATCTTTCAGGAACTGCCAGAAGGCAACATATAAAGTTTTTGTATGTGATCAAGAATTGAGTTGGAAACAGGAAGTAAATAAAGATGAAATTAGTCTTAAAACTGTATTTCACAGACTCATGCTTAAAATATCTGGAATTCTTCTCATCTGAACAATTCCTATAGTAGTTAGAATTAAAAGTTCTAATGAGAATGCAACATCACACTAGGTGAGTAATTGCGGTCTCTGAGCAGTCACTAGAAGCACACCCTGTAAGCCTTGGTCTGCTGCGCCTGTACCCAGCCCACTGTCCCTTGGGGGCCACAGCTTTGAAACCCAGCAGGGTTAGCACGTAGCTCAAATGTCACATCATCTTTTCAGCTATATATAGACAGGGCAGAGCTGATTTTTTAAACTTAGTCTACATTTGCTGAAAAGCAATTTGCAAGAAGGGATATCAAATGCAAGTACAAAACCCAGCTGTACACCTAGAGGCGTGAACAAATCTGTTAGCAAGACATCTAAATCTCCTTTTTCCCCCCTCACAATAGATGGTACACAAGAACCAGATATTCAGCGACTGTTCATACAAAAACTGATCCTACAAATCCACTGGCATTTTTTGAAAGTTAAATGCTAAATCCTGCTCCTTGGAAACCAATGGGCATTTTGTCATTGAGTTTAGTTTGCCAATTACTATTGGCCAAGTATTTCCTCCTCCCAGCATGGCTGAGACATCTAGTGAGTTCTGGACCCTGCAGACTGAAGAGATAAAGCTGTGCAGTTAATTTTCAGATTTTGGGAGATGAAGGCATGTGTTTCACGCTGTTGTTTCAGCAATTTTAAAAATTTAATTCCACATTTTGACTGCTAATATACATACATGAAATCCGATAACCCAGATGCCAGAAAATCTTCATTATATACAGGATGAAAGGTGGGGTTTTTTGTGAGGTTTTGTTTTTTTAACTCCACATGAAAAGAATACACAACCTTCTTTCACAAGTTTAACATTAATTAAAAATACATAGATCAATGTACTAACTGCAGTATGCTACATGGTCATTTATTTTCAGTACGCAACTCCCTAATTTCCTTTGAGTCCATTTAGAAGTCTATTACATTAAGGGAGGGAAATGTATCTCTTCGGTAATTATTCTGTTTACACTCTCAATAAACCACACAGCCTTAACCACAACATGGATAAAGATTATTTCCCAGGTGAAAAAGGGTTACATTCACAGCAAAAAAACCCACAAGTGCAGAAGACAAAAGTAAGAAAATGCCTTCAGATCAATGCCGTGTGCATGTCTGGTGCTAGAAATCAGGAATTATGCTACTGAACATACATCAGAATAACACTGATTAATGTTACATGTAACATTCACATATGATGTCTGACTTACTGAAGTTAGTGTCACCCATTGCCGGTTTAGATGAGGCCCAAGAGAAAAACTGGGTCCTGTGACTTATTTTGATTTTTAATGAACCTTCTTAAAAATCACAATCAAACAGGGCTTTTGTGCTTGTCTACACAATTTGTTTTTTAAACTGTGAGTTAGAGCAATGCAAACAGTGAAGATACTAATCTCAGTTCTTTTCACTAAGGGACAAATTCACTTAAGATTCAAAAAAATGATTTAGCTGTATAGGACATTAAAAGACCACTGGGGATCTTTCTTCAGAACCTCTCTGTTTTATGATCTCTTTGTAGTAAATTACAGGAGAACTTGTCTGTCCTCTCCAGGCTGACATGAAAAAATTACAGGTGGTGTTGGAAGAGTGTCAGCACTAAAACATTAACCTGTCAGCACTAACCTGAATCCTCATCAATGGCCACGATAGTAATTAACCAAGTTGTAGTAATTTCAAATGCAGGGAATTCAAGTTAAAAGCACTATCAGAGTGAGCTTACAGGATTTTTTTGTGTGACTGGGACTCTAGTTAGGGATAAAAATACAGTATGACTTCACCTATCTCTTTCTGTGAACTTACAGGAATTATACATGATTCTCTCACAGAAACTCTCCTGAATATTTTAGATTATTGGAACCTGCAGCTTGTTATGCTATTTCTGAAGTAATTCTCTGAATTACCAGGAGGAGAAACTGGAGAATCCAAAAAGAAAGATGCCGAACTGCATCAGAGAGATATTCACATTGCACAGTTCAGACTCATATTCTGAACTTCCCAAAACTGGTGGGAAGGAAAAGGGTTATAGGAAATTCCAGGAGATCTCACTAGAGGATTCCAGTCTAGATACAGTTGGTTACAACATTCAGGAGCAGATCACGCTTACAGACACGACTGCTGTTCGCACGCTATACAATGCTGTTTGACTGCTTGGCAGTGGTGCGGAGAAGACTAACAAGGGTCCTTTGTTAAGATTCTGCCAACTCGCACATAAACTTCAAATTACTTCTTTTTTCTTTCACAGAGACAAACCCCTCATGCATTAAGTCTTCCACAAGTAAAGCAAAGGCTTTTAGGGAAAATTCTTATCTTAGTTGCATGGTCCAGTTTCTTAATATTGTTACTGCTTTGAAGATTTCCCTCGTGAGGCTGTCTGTGGTGGTTAAGGAAATGCTAGCGGGTATGCCATTCATTTCGCATCTCTACCCATGCTGGCAATCGATAACATAGTTCATTATTACCCCAAAGAGCTTGTTTGGAACAGGCACAAAATGGCACCACTGCACCTTATCTAGGGCTAACGTCTGTAGCACTAGTACCAGGTAGGTTATGGCACTGACTTCTGTGGGTGACCGGGCCTATGTACTGCTACAGACCGAGCACCAGAAAAGGGAATTCTATTATGGGAACTATTTCATCAGTGAAACTTCTTCAAATGGCAGAGGAAATAGAACAAAGTTAATTGGATAGAGGAGAATCTGGACTGAAATATGCATAGTACAAAGAGATGAAAGAGGACAGAATAATACAAAATTTAAATTGTGAACAAAACAGGGGAGGCGCACTGATAAAGGGGCCAGGAACTGTGTGAAGAAGGGCATGAAGACCAGAGGGTAAAAAGCTGATTAACTGTTAACATACAATTAGATCTGAAATGATGAGGTAATTGTTTTAGGAAGCAAGAGAGACTTAAAACAGACACACAATAATGATACCAAGTACAGAAAACCCTTTAATTTTTTTTTTTCTTTTAAAAGAGAGCTTTATACAATAAAAAGAACTAAAAGGGGAATGAGGCTGTGATGGGGAGACAAACTCAGAAATTGTAAAAGGATTCTAAGCACAGGGAAAGCCACAGGAAGAGATCCAAACGTGCAATGCATTTAACATCAGCTGCCCAGCATCTGCAACGTCACAGTACTGATGTTGGTGTTCCTGGAGCTTTCCCTTTGAACTGAAGGCGAAATCAATTGAACCTCAAATAGCAAAATTTTGGCTCTGCAGAACATGGCTTTAAGCATCACTTATAGGCAAAATCTTTGCAGAAAGGAAACAGTAGACAGGTAATTTAAATCATGATCACACTGAAATGAGTAAAGAAGCACAGCTTCAGAGCTATCACCTCTTAAGTACTAGGACTCAACTTACGTTTTTCTTTAGAATACTCTCCTGTATTCACCTGTTCCCACCAACACCCACCAGCTCCCTAAGCACAGCCATGTCTTGTAGCCCTGCTCAAAAACACTGTTGAATGTAAATCATAAAATCCCTTTCTAATTCTTTTGAGAATAATTGAAAGTGCAGAGACCTTAACGTTTCCAAAGGAAGGTAAAGTGTTTTACTGTGGAGCTGTGAAAGGCAGCATTAAGCAGTACAAAATATGAACATAGTAGAAATATGATGACCTGCTAAACTGCAAGGGTGTCACAGAATCACAGAAAAATTCAGGTTGTAAGGCACCTCTGGAGGTCTCCAATACAACCTCCTGCTCAAAGCAGAGCAGGCTTCAAAGTTAAATCATGTTGCCCTGGCCTATTGTACCTTCATGAGAGATTACCACAAAGATTAAGGATAAGCAGATATTTCTGGGAGCCAATTTTCTTCCGTTGTCTCTGTCAAATCAGAAATAACCGTCTCTGAATTCTGCAAAGCAGCCTCACACATCAGAGAAAAATCAGACTTCACTGTTAGCGGGGCAAATGCATTCATTACAAGGAGATGCTGCTTCATGTGGATGAAGCAATAGCCCTGATCTGGTCAATGGCACATCTCCCTTGGATGAAAACCAGTGTGGGTTGCAACAACAGTGAATGGATGCTATTATAACACTTCCTGCTATGAACTCAAAGTTATGCACCAGTTCAAGAGAACTGAAAATTGCATTGTATCGACATTTCTGTTTGGAAGAAGAAAGTGCTTCTGACCCCAATAGTTAAGTTTTGTAGAAACTGCTTCTCTCACAGATAATGAATTCCTTTCTGTTGCATAAAGCAATGTCCTCATAACTAACATGATTTCGGGGAAGAAAGGGAAGCTTCAGCCCCAGTACCATCAAAATCCCAGTGATGTTAATAGGCTACTTAAATCATAACTAAGACTGACCCCGGTACCTGAAAGTACTAGCGAACCATACAGACACACAGTGAACCAACATTTCAGCCCAGCACCAGACTCCCAGAAACGCAGAAATAGCATAGACTGCTGTTAAGAGAACTGAGGTGGGGATGGAAGGAGAACTGTGGCTTCAGTAAACACCCTAACTCCCCATACTAAACAGAGTCACTGTGCTACATTGAAGAAACAAAAAATTAGAAGTATAACTTGCAAAACAGTTTCTAGTTCCTTGGAAAAGATGTTAAAAATAGGTCTTATTAAACATAGTAAACGCTGTAAGAGAGCTCTTTTGCCTCCAGTTTTACCAAGGCTTCCATTAAATGATGCTGTCATGCAATTATTGTGCTGTTAAAATACCAGGCTACTGCTGTGATTTGTCTAAAGGCCACTAATGCATATACTGGCAAACAGGCACTGGATCATTGTCAATGCTGAGGAAGTCAAAGAGAGAACTACAGTCTTAGTCAAAACTGTATTAAACTTCTATTTGCCATCGTTTTCATAAGCAGTAGAAGTCAGAAATGGAAGTGCAGTGGCTTCTATCTTGTAGTCAGAATATTTGGCAATCCAAAGTGGTGTTTAATGAATAAGTTTAAAGAACCAGGGTTCAAGGGTTGCTAAGAGGAATCTGAACATTACTCTGATTTTGCTTCACATCAAGTGATTGGCACTGTTTAAGAGAGAAGTACAAATTATAAACCAGTCTCAAACTTGCAGGGACATTTTTATACAGATTGGTCCCTTTGCCACCAGAGCTCATTGTTCTAATCTCAGTTCTCTGACCTGTGTCTTTGTGCCTTTACCCAAGGACTTAACACAGCCTCTCTGCAATATCTATCAAGGGCGAACAACTGAGCTGCCCAACTGCCTTAGCTTATGATAAGAAGTAATTCCCCACTTTTACCACCCAGGACCAGGTCAATCTGGCTTCCACAGTAAGCTCTGGGTTAGGAAAGAAGCTGACAGCAGTGCTCAGATACACAGCAGTTGAACATGCTGTTGTGACAACCTCACAGGGGAGTCCTCTCATCACTGAAAGGTCCTTATGAAAAACTGTGGTGAAGGGAGCCTGAGAGAAGAGTACAGCTAAAGGAAGAGGCTTTAGAGACACACGTCCCTTGCAGCCAAAGAGAGCAGAGTCAGGCTGTCAGAGGCCCCACTAAGAGATCCATATTATTCCTAACTGCAGTTGTTCATTAGGAAGTACATATCCCAGTGTCTGCCACACATAGCTCATCCTGTAGGAACCATCACCCATCTTGCAGTCGGTGATGGGGCAGACACCAATGAACAGGGAAGATTCCTGCATCGAAGGGGAAGAGACTAAACAAGCTGTCTTTTCTTCCCAGGCTGCCACACTCTATTAGTTCTCTAAAATTTAAAATGTTTTTGATCAGATAAAGGAGCACTACAAGGAACTGTTGCTCACTCATCAATGCATTGTAAAGAAGACACCACAATGAGTACAATTTAGGCTGTCAGAACTGTCACTTTCCTACATGTTTTATTTAGTGCAGATTTATTAATCCATATTAACAGTGAAGTGAAAACCTTTTCTTATAGTGAGAAAAAGCAAAGGAATACTGGAAACCTTTCAAGCTCTTAGGAAGGCTACTAAACATAGGACAATATTATGAAAACACTTATTTCACAATCCCTAAAATGAATGAAGCTCTTTCTAATGTGAAACACATTAAAACACTTTAATTATTTAAAATTCAATGTGAAAAAAATATCTGCCTAAGGCAAAATTTTATACACAGACACACTTAAAAATATTTGAACATGAATCCATGGCTCTCTTTACAGAAGCATTTGCATAATGATCCCATCCTTGTTCCCTGCATAGAGCTGGAGGAAGCTGGCTGTGGGCTGGGATGCTCCCCCAGGCTGTGAAGCAGGACACCAGAGTCCTTTGCTGATGTTCAGCATCTGCCACTACCTCTTGGCTCCTGCATTTCCATTTTACAGCTCTGCAAGAGGGTGACCAGCAGCAGAGCACAAAATGGGTGCCTGTATCCCACCCTTCCTTCAGAAACATCACAAATACACACAAACCCTTTCGAGCAGCAAAGGTGTGATGCCAGGCTTTTTAGCACCCGTGGTTTGCAGACCTCCTGGGTGCACGTTGCTGTGTCCCACTCCCACCCTGACCATGTCAAAACTGCACCAATCTGACTGTCTGCAGGGCGCAATTTGTCTTTATCAAGCTTCATTATCAAAGCATCGTTCTTGACTTAGATTTAAGGCTTGGATTACTTTATCTTGGGCAGAATGACCTTAAGTTACACAGTGTAACAAAAAAGCACGAATTGCTTTGTTATGCTCACAAACACTGACAAACACTAAATCTCACTCAACTCTATCATGGCCCCTAAGACTCACTGAAATCTTCCCAAACGCATCATCACCTTCAATCCCACCCAAGCAATGAGACACTCCAGCTTTTTCATAACTCTCCTGTTCACTGACAGAGGCTTCTCTTATACTGAATTAATTCCTTGTGTTGTTGGAGCTACAGAACGAGCCTCTCATAGCAGCCAAATATTGTGAGACCCTCAGCCTCCTCATCTTCCTCACAAACGTACACTTTCAATTTGCTGAACTGCAGCAAATAATATGCTGGAAAACCATAGTGCTGCATGTAACAAGGGTAGCCTCGCTGTTCCTTATTTTAATTGAAAGGCAAATTTACTAGAAGCAAGGGTGTCTACTGCCCTGCACTTTAGGACTCATTTCTGTTTCATAACTTGCTCTGAGAGCGTCATGTGTCTCTGCACAGGCATCATTGTCATGCAAATCAGAAAGAAGAGGGAATCAAGCCCAGAAAACTGCTGCTCAAGTTGTCATTTGACATGAGACTTGGCAAATGCCAAATGCTCTTTTTGGAGCAAACCAAGACCTTTAGCTGTTCAGAAGATGTGGAATGTGGAAAGTCTACTATGTGAACTGTAGAAGCTTTAATTCTGCTTTGCCCTTCTTTTCCTGATCTCAGTGCAGTCTGTGAACCATTTTTAGTGAAGAAGCAAGCAAAGGGGAATATCATAAGGTTGTCCAAAGTTAAGTCAAGAATCCTATAGCAAAGATAGGAATAAAACCCCAACAATGGGTAAGCCTCCTGTCTTGGAAGTCATGACGTTCTGAACATCATTCTGATGAACTCCAACCCATTGTACTTTTTGTGATCAGCATTTGTAGCTTGAAAGAAAATTGAAGTTTTGCATTCCCTTTTCCAATAAAGTACAGACAATAAAACATATCGCAAGTCTACATTTATTAGCCTTCTTGAAATGACACACAAATCAAAATAATTCAGTTACAAGAACTGGATTTACGTCTGTCTTCAGCAGTTGCAAGATGCAGCTATACCGTAAAATACATTCATTAATTTGGTTTTGGAGTTTAATCATGTTTCCCCATCATCATTCCCCATTTCAGTGGCACTTGGATACTACCATGTTTTTGTAATATTAATAACATCATAATCTTCATTAGTATGCAAATCTATACCATCTGACAAGCTCCTGTTCTCTTCCATGAGCTCCTTTGTTGTTGCGGCCTCATGAATTTCATTATGAGACTAGATTATTATCAAACAGTGGGAAGAAGGGTGGTGGCAAATAGGGAGAATGACATGGAAATTATAATCTCTTGTTTTAATAATGAACCCAGTTTCATATTGCAGTTCATTCTTGTACAAGATGCTGCTAAGAGAAAAGGGAGCACAGAAGGGAGGAAATTCTTACCAAACTGCTTCTGCAGAGTCACCTTCCCAGCAGATGCCACTGGAGGGGTGGACTAGAGGGAGACGTTCCCCAGCCCTATGTCTCATTCACATTTCAGATAACAACCATGATTCTATCCATATGTTTTTGCAATTCATGGCTTTACAGACAGCAAAAGAAAACAAAAGAATTCCTCCTATTCAAAAACCTCATGGCCACTTCGTCTCCAATTAAACTGATATCAAACAATAATCAGTCATAGTATGCAATCACAATAATTGTTTAAAAACTATAATTATTCTTGGAGCAGCCTGTGACTAAAAATAAGTACAATTTGACAAAATAGCAAAAAGCTTATAGGAGTACAAACATTCCTTCCTGTCTGAAAACATCTCCTGGGCAGGGCACCGATTTCTAAATTCACTGCTCTGGAGCAGCTGCTCAAGCAGCCGAGGTTGATCTCCCCTGGTTCCTCTTGCTGTCCCGTCAATCCCAGCTCCACCTTGGTGCCCTTCCTTGTCTCACCCAACACCTGTGTACTTTTAGGCTACAGGGAATTTAGGGGAAAGCTACAGCAATAGTGATATTAAGCTGGAAAAGTCCATCACACCTCCCAGAGTTACCCTGTTACCTTTCCTGGCTTTCTACAGACACAGGCAGGTATTCCTGCAATGGTGCAACTCCCCACAAAGGCATGGCAGACATCGCAGCAGGGTAACTATGCAGCTATTATCACACCAGAAGGGTATCTAAAATTTTCTTAGTAGTATAAGGATTCAGTCCTTTCACGTCTTACAGGATCCAGCAATTTCTGAAAACAAATATGATTCCTTAGAAAATAAATGGGACTCACTAAAGTTGTTTTGAGATCCAATATTAAATCAAGATTTCTATCCCTGCTGTAAAATTTTGTATTTTACCTGAATTACTGCTTAGATGTTATTAATATCAAAGTCATCTCTTTTATTAAAGCCTACAATGCTCTCTGCAAAGGACCACACGTAGAGCACATTTTTGAGGTTTAGTCAATTGTAGAAAAGCTGATCACCATTAAGTATGGTATTATCTTCTCCTTTCCTATTAAGTATGATTACACATCAGTTAACTTCAGCATGTGAATTTAAGTAACACTAACTGCTGTTGTTCATTAACTAATTTGTTAGAGGTCTCTTCTAAAAGCATAGGTTTTAGAACAAGACTTATCTCCAAGAAGTCCATGACTTGTGCAACTATTCTAAGCTATTTATCACTCACAGAATTCACAGAAAAGATTAGTAAACTTAACAAGAATGTGCGATTTAAAAATATTTTTTGTATTATTTATCAAAAAGAAGTGTGAATTAATATATTACGTGATCTACAGCATAAAATTTCTTCAGCTTTTTTGCTATTTAAAACAGATATTCAAATGCTAATATTAAAAAATGTTTACATTTTAAAATGCAAACTAGCAATTCATAGTTACACATTAATTAAACCACTTCCAGTTTTCCTATTTTCCTAGTGGGGCTGTCAAAAATCAGAACTTCCGTCATACTGAAGTCACACTGACACACTCAGAGTTGTTCCCTTTGTTCTCCTCCTCATTAAGGAAAAACCTGTCATTAAGAGAATCTATTTAAAGAAAGCAGGGAAATGTGTTTGGACTTTGATTATGACAATTAAAAAAACCCTGCTATTCAAAGATGGTGCTTTTTTATTATTTAAATAACATTTCACATTCTTCTAAGACATTTTACTAAGAAGATTGTTAAATTAGGTGATAAAAGGTTACTTTTGTCTTTGAAACTGAAATATGTAACTATTATTTCTTATCTGTCTGGAATTAGAAAAGCTTCAATATCATATATTTTAAAGGACTCATTATCAAAATTCACCAGACTTCATAAAACAAACAAATGCTTCACTTCCTGCCCTTGTTTAATCCCAGCTAGACAATTTCTTCTGCTTTTTGAAAAGGAAGATTTCTTTCAACATTTGACAGAGCAATATCTTTTTATTTTCAAATTGCACAGAGTGTGGTTGGGAAGCCATAACCACCTTTTCAAAGCATGAGAAATGGGACAGTTGTCAGGGATATATTTTAAGAGGAAGGCTCAGACAGAATAGGGTAAAGAAAAACAATGTTCTTTTTTTTTTTAAGCCAGAACAAGACTAACACACAACTGAAAGGGACCAAGTAGGTCAGATCACAATGCAGAAGGAAGTACACAAAATCTTAATTCTCTGTCTCCTACAGATTTGAATGTTGGCAAATTATTCATACCACATACAAAAATTTCTATTGACAATATACAGAGAGATGAAAAATCCTACGATGAATTACATTTTCATATACCTTCAAAGTTTTGACAACTAATCCATCCTGCTGAGATTACATCACTTCTGATCTCTGAGCAGACTTGCACAGTACCATCACTTTTTAGATAACCCAACAATAATATTTCTGTCACTGACCTTCAAATCTATATTTCCCACTAAAATCATTAGACCAACATAATTTAGATGTCAGGATGCTGTTTATTCACTCCTGGTCAGATAAGTAGGTGGAGTTGCTTGTAATGCAGTTTGATCAGCAGTAAAAGCACAAAATCTTTACCCAACATAGAACAAAAGACAACTAAGTAACAGCATGAAGGCTAAAGAACATACACGTACATCAAATACAGGTGTGTTGTATTGTTCCAAATAAACATGGAAAGAGCTACACAAAAGAAATTTACATGAGCTGTCTCATCAGTGCTGAACTTCAGCCCCGGAATTTGTCACCCACTGTTTATGTACAAGAAAAAGGCTCTCTACTGTGAAGAAAGAAAAATGTTATAAAAACATATATTGGGTTTCCTTCACTGCCCTACAGTCACGATTAAAGTGCTTGCTGGTCTCCTGTCAGTGCCAAGGAAGTGACAGTTTCAAGAAGGAGCATGTCTGTATTTGACACTGCCCAAGTCCACATGAATCTAGAGAACCAGCAGCAGAGAATGTTTATAGAGATCAGAAGTTCTGCTCCTGCCCTGCATCCACAGGGCCCTTCCTTCGTACTCTCAGAGATGGTCCCCAGTCTCCTATCTGTCAGGGCCGTGGAAGGAAGGGCAGGCAGCACTGCCAGGGAACACTGCCACCATCCCCTGCCCAGCACCGCAGGCCAGCGCTCCAAAAGAAGTGTCCCCAGCACAGGCTGGGCTCGATCCTGCACCCCCCAGGGAGGATTAACAATAACAAGGCCCTGGAAGGGGACAGCCACCATTTGGTGCTGCTGGCTGCTGTGAGGATACACTGCCTTCAATTTACAGGAATTTAGTACCCCCAGTAATACCCAGCATATACAACTACCAATTCCAATAGCATCGCACCAGTCCAAACTATTCTGCAACATCTGCCTAGCTGACAATTATGCCTTTATTTAGCAGGCTTCATTTCATAAATAATTTTATTGATTCTTCTCCCTCTGCCTTTTATGTTCCCAAGATGATCCACTGCCTTCTTCCAGACTTAACCATCCCCAATCAAATCCACTGATAAGCCAGTCCAGCGCTAACGTTTTTATTTGTGGTGTTTTAGCATTTAAGAAGTCTAAAGATTCAGTCACGAAATCATAAAAATCAGGAGATATAAACATAAAATAGTCTCCAAATCCAACTGCTAGCCTGTATTCTAACTGTTTTAATGGACTCTGAAGCTTATATGACCCATAGCACATTAAAATTCCCAACACTTCTGCAAGATTAACTACAGGCA